>NC_134486.1:374445998-374610998 GCF_040206685.1 Ascaphus truei | reverse complement strand
GTTTTGTATTCATTGTATTTGAAATAAAGATTTTATGTTTAATGGTATTTTCAAGATGTATTGAACGCACAACGTACGCTTTGTTTTGAGCATGCGCTAACAGTTAGTGCAGCCAAGCGTGAAGTGCGTGCGCACACTAAGATGTGCGCGCACATTTTTCAGTATACAGGCAACGTTCACATCATATACATAGTTATGCCTGCTACAAATTTAAAGAAACATTACATACTGATGTACACTTGTACTTCTAACATATAAGTGAGTGACGTGTGTATGTACACAATCATATAGAGCTGTGTAATGCGTTGTCACGGATACATATATAGTAAGGTGCCATATTTGACCATCATGTGTTTGCTGTATTTCAGAGATGTCGGGGAAGATACAATCGGATCAATGTATGATTTCAGAAGAGTCTACCTTTATATGAGATGATTGTGAGGAAGAGCCACCGACTACTATACTGCATATGGAACTAATTTTATATTGCTTGCAGCGCTTATTAACAAACAATTAAAAATGTGATACCCTTATGCCTATATTGCATAAGCACTTAATTAACATAATGATGTTGCAAAATAGTGCCTCATGAATTTTTATTGAGTGTTCTTTAATGACTACTATCATTTTATGGCATGGTGTGTTTTATATATAACAACCATTCCCACTCTGCTAACACATTTGTGAATTCTATTGTGTAATGGAACGTATGACTGTCGAAACTATGTAACAATAATAATAATAATAATAATAATAATTATAATATGAGCATGTTCATGTATAGTGCTGCTAGTTGTACACAGCGCTTTACAGACACATTTTTCAGGCTGAGGTCCCTGGCCCGTGGAACTTACAATTTATTTTTTGCCGCCTGAGGCACAGGGAGATAAAGTGACTTGCCCAAGGTCACAAGGAGCCGACACCGGGAATTGAACCAGACTCCCCTGCTTCAAATTCTCAGTGCCAGTGTGTGTCTTTACTCACTGAGCCACTCCTTCTCCCAATGTAAAGGACACTTACAACCAACTAGCCATTTCTTGTTAAAAATCTCTTGTTACATGGGTATGTTGATAAAATGGTTTGGGACTGTAGCAAATAATGTTATTGGCCAGATGTTGTGGTCCCCTACAATGCATGATGTTCTGATTATGACATCAACATCATGTAATGAAGTACGTTTCTGTGTATATTTCATTAACCTAACTAACTATAGTTTACTGTGTTTATTAAACGTTCTAAAAATACATAGTATAGTCAATATGATGATATAAGCTACCATAATAAAGCTGCTGTTATCATTTGTCGGTGTTATACATGGATCCTACACAAATTGATACAGACACAAACAGTTGTCTTACAAAGTGTGTCTTTGCTAATGTGCACGTGATTGACGTTACAATTGTGAGAATACTTGATAATTATCATCATGATAATGATGAAGTGACGTGATTTATATTGCAAAAATATTACCAACATTGTCATATTGGTAAATTAGAAATGCTAAATGACAGTAACATTTGCAACAAAATTGTGTTTTCTGTTAACAGTTTTACACTTGGTACATGTAGGACACATCCACACACGTGTGACTTATACATACACATGTCACAAATGTAAATTAATGTTGACTATTAATTCCTAGCATTAAAAAACACCTACATTGCTAAATATAAGATGTAGTACGCATTGTTGTGATTACAGGCATTCATGCATGGAGTGTTAGGATCAGTCAATTTAATCCGTGATGAATGAGCTCCCGTAAGTAAACAAATAAGTACAGTTATCCCCTTGTCTCCAAACACATCTATATTACATTAATGGAATTTATAAGGAAACATACATAAAATGTGATGAAATGTGAGTAATCATTTTCTAATACAATGCACATAAAAGCTCAAGAGTAGCTAAATGCATATACATGATACAGAAAGTACATGTATGTTACATTTGTGTTAAAACCAATATGTTGGGTTTTGACTTCAAATAATTATAGGAAGATTGATGTAGGCACATCTTATGAGAGATGTCAGCAAATATACATACCATGATCAGTCATACTGGAGATATACCTATAATGCAAAGGAACAATATATAAATTGCAAACATTGACATGCCATCTTCAGTACCGTAAACAACACAGCAAAGTGTGTATTTGGTGTTAAATGTGCAACACCATGTATATTTCATGACATTCAAAATGTAAATCAGGCTGGTGTACACATCATATGGATGTACATGTTACACTGCACCAATAACATTGTATGTAAGCATACTAGAAGCATGAATGAGTATGGGCATAATATGTGTATTGTGTTAGCATAAGGAACAACACAATGCTAAAATATTAGTGCTTTGTTACCCCAGTTGTATTCACATACACACAACTAAAGTAAAATTGAAGAGGGATTATATAACCTGTGCAACAATAACATACCGGTGCCACATCCCTTTGTGCACACAGCAGAGAGAAGAAAGGTGTGCAACCCATATTCATCTGTGTCCTACCAGAAGGGTATATAAAAAAACATTATTGTTAAGATAACATAATGTAAGTATAAAAGTAGAACTTGGAACAAATATGTTTTTACTTACAAGAAAAAAATGAATTGATGAGATTCTGGCGTGTCTGGCCACCACTGGCTGTTTGTTCATTTTCAGCAGCTACATGGGTGGGATGCTCGTCTACCACAGGCTCAGCTAGGTCTGACTGTACATTGTGCCTGAGTGCAACATTGTGCAAAATGCAACAGGCAAGGATAATATCAGACACTTTTTGAGGCTTGTATAGAAGAGCCCCACCAGTTCTGTCCAGACACCTAAATCTGGTCTTGAGTAGGCCAAATGTCCTCTCTATAACAGATCTTGTAGATATATGGGCTGCATTGTACCTGTCCTCTGCTTCAGTTTGAGGGTTTAGCACCGGAGTCAAGAGCCACGGCCTAATTCCGTATCCTGAGTCACCTATAATGAATGGAGCACACATAAGCTGACATTAGTGATCAAATTGTACAATGCCAACATTCCTAAATAAAAATGTGTTTTGTGTTATAACATGTAAATGTGTACTCACCCAGCAGCCAACCATGTTCAAAATGTCCCTCTTCGAACGCATGGAAGACTGAAGAGTTCCTCAGGATGGAGGAATCGTGACTGGAACCAGGGAATTTGGGTACCACATGCATTATCCTCATCGTCGCATCACATACCACCTGTACATTGAGTGAATGGTAGTGCTTCCGATTGCGGTACACATGCTCACTCTGACTAGGTGCAATCAAAGCAACATGTGTGCAATCGATTGCACCCAGCACACATGGTATCCCTGCTATATTATAAAAGCCAGTCCTGACTTCCAGCCACTCTGTCGCCTCTGTAGGAAAATGAATATAATTCCTAGCGCGTCTATTGAGTGCATAGAGAAACTGGGTCAAGGCCCGCGAGAATGTAGATTGCGAGACCCCGCCCACTATGCCCACAGTTGTCTGGTATGACGCGGAAGCAAGATAATGTAATGAGCACAGCA
Organism: Ascaphus truei; assembly: GCF_040206685.1. Classification (NCBI taxonomy): domain Eukaryota; kingdom Metazoa; phylum Chordata; class Amphibia; order Anura; family Ascaphidae; genus Ascaphus; species Ascaphus truei. Next base: position 374,607,475 of record NC_134486.1, on the reverse strand, counting down.
TTTTAACAAGCCCAGGGACTGCACGACCTCTGGCTGTGAAAAAATCTAAATCTCCCCTTATCTCCTGATAAAGAGATAAGATTGCTGCTGAACTCAAACGATAGCGACTTACAATCTCCTCCTCACTCATCCCATCTAACAGGGTTCTCTCCCTGTACAGACGCGGACGAGGCACAACTTGTCTCCTCTGTCTTCTCCTCTGATCTCCTGTCCCTCTACCTGTCCCTCGGCCTGTCCCTTTCCCTGTCCCTGTCGTATCCGCGTGACTGTCCCTGTCACTGTCCCTCGGTGTGTCCCTCCCTTGCCCTATATGATTCTCTTCATCATCAAGCATGTCATAGAAAAGAATGTTCCTCCGTCTCCTAAACAATCGCAACATTTTGAAATGAGTAGCTGTGAATGAGCAGGTAATGGGCGTCCTTTAAATAGGTATGTGATGATGTCAGGTGACATAGTAAAATGCAAGGTGTTACATTAACATAATAAAGTACTTCTGTGGCAAGCTGTGTGCAGTTCTTGTTATAAGTATTTGTTGTGTGTATTCTGCAGGGAATGATGATATTTGGCAATGATGTGACGTGAACCTTTGTAGAAACATTGCTTGCAAATAAATAGTTGCATGTGCAATGCATGTAACACTTGTGAACGCAACAGTCAGTCATGTAATTAGGCAAAAAGGCTGAGATTGACGTGGGAAAAGTTTTGTGTAACATGTGTAATTAGGCATGTTATTGTGACATGTTGACAACAATGAATAGTCGTGTGCATATGCATGCATTTCTGTAAGGAGGATAGTTGGTATAGAATGAGTTTACAAGGTGTCCCAATGCTGAATTACTGTACATGTGTGTATAAGTTAGGTTGAAGTGCTTGTAATGCTACGGTTACAATGTAAACATGCAATGTGATTGAGCGTCCAATAAGTGACGTCATGAAAATAGGGAGGACCCAAAAGTATATGTAAACATGAGAATACAGATGTACATGAACGTTTAAAGATGCGTGACACATTACAAGCATTGTGTAATGTAAAGGAAGATGAATATACGGTGTATGTGTGACATGTGTGACATGTGTAACATCATGTAAATAATTGTCGCTCAGTTCAATAAAATGTGTGATATGATGTGAGGTTCTCCTTTAAGAGTTGAGTATAGTATTTTCCCTTGGCACATCATCACATGATGAGTAATGTGACCCGCAAATGCTGAAAACATGTAAAAGTATAATGTTATGCAAATAATACACGTCAGCTGTGACACAATGCAGGGAATGCCCCCACACTGTAATGCAAATGACGTTTGTATTGTGAGCAATGAAACGTAAACAGTACTATACTGTTATACGTCCCCGCTCCATTGACTCCATTGATGTACAGAAGTTTTTTTTTTTCTAAGTGCCGTTCCGGCAGCCTTAGCGATCGTTCTCCCCTCCAAACTGCCAACTTTAGTTGGCGGGAGAAATTGGCCATAACATCTCAATTTCGTAGTGCCGATCAGCCCCGATAAGCTGTTTTTTTTTGTTGAATCCAGCCGATTTAAAAAAGTGGCGATCAGTGGCGAAAACAGGCTTATCGGCAGGCGAATGGCCATAACAAAATAATCGGCTCCGAAACCTGGCGAAATCAAGCACTTATCGGCGCTTACTGAATCTCAAACCCAATTTTGCCTATAAAATGGCGATAATTCCCTTATCAACGCTTACTGCATGAGGCCCTAAGTATCCTCTGCACTGACTGCATCTCATTTCAATGTGAAGTTCAGACAGGACACTGATTTTTACACTGCTGCAGCTTACCATCATCCCTTTTCAGCCCTCAATATCATATGCACATTACACTGTTTTTCTCTTTTACAGCATAAATTTATCAGCTATTCTGCATTGCCTGTTAGTTATTATTACAGCACGATCTAGACATAGTGCTGTCCTTGTCAACTGTATAGCAACAGCTTATGTGTGCATATTCATGCTGTAGCATGATTTGTTGTCATGGGTCTTTGCCTTAGCTAGGTCTTGGTATCAGCATTCTCAATTGAGCAGCTTTTTCCTTGTTGACCGGCCGGTCTACAGAAGGGAGGCTTTATTTGAGCCTCATCATTCTGATATTATGTGTCATTTGATTATTATTTTGCTTATACATTTCTGGCTTTAGCTTTGGTTCCCACTGTTATTACAGGTTACATGTGTCTGTTTTTCCATAATTTTTGAGGTGCGAGAGAGTGATTTTATTATGTTTGTATGTTATGTGATGTGTCTTTAATAAATTTGTTATACTTGTTTACACCAGAGTGCTTTACGTGGGATACTTTGTTTCTATTTTTTTTTTTTTTATATATATATATATATATATATATATATATATATATATGCAAATATAGCTGTATGCTCATCTGCATGTCTTAGGCAGGTCTGCAACCCCGCCTTTCCCCATTATCACCCAGCATACAGCACTTCCACTGCAGCAAGGGATTCTGGGAAATGACATGCAAATGAGCACACAGTGTCACTTTTTGCCTCAATAACCATTTTTAACATGGTTCCCTATAGGCTTAAGCTTGCTGCATGGTCACAGCTTTGAGCACAGCCAGGGTTAAGGTGCATACCCAGAAAACCACCCACAGACAGCTGTTTCGACCTTGATGGGTCTCATCAGTGTGGGGTTGGTTTTACTGGGAATGCAAGAGAGGCTATGGGATTGGCTAAACCATAATACTGAGTTAAGTTATGGTGAGTAAAAAAAGTGACAAAAACCCTCCACAGGAAAGCAAATATGCAAATATAGCTGTATGCTCATCTGCATGTCTTAGGCAGGTCTGCAACCCCGCCTTTCCCCATTATCACCCAGCATACAGCACTTCCACTGCAGCAAGGGATTCTGGGAAATGACATGCAAATGAGCACACAGTGTCACTTTTTGCCTCAATAACCATTTTTAACATGGTTCCCTATAGTCTTAAGCTTGCTGCATGGTCACAGCTTTGAGCACAGCCAGGGTTAAGGTGCATACCCAGAAAACCACCCACAGACAGCTGTTTCGACCTTGATGGGTCTCATCAGTGTGGGGTTGGTTTTACTGGGAATGCAAGAGAGGCTATGGGATAGGCTAAACCATAATACTGAGTTAAGTTATGGTGAGTAAAAAAAGTGACAAAAACCCTCCACATACTGCACCGACACACTTTATTCGAGCAAATACCCGGTATGTACCTGGCAGATACCTGGAATGCGCCGCTCCTCACCTCTGACAAGCCCCGTTGCATTTGCCTTCCCAGCCTGGGTTCATGCCTGGCTGATGGGCGGCTGATCTGTTAAATGATAATGATTAGGATTTAATAGGCTGCAATGCTTCGCGTGTCTACCAGATGGCATAAATTCATGAATTGTAATGCAGTATATATATATGTACTGTGCAGTATTGCAGCCAACGGGAATAAAATGCTTCAATCCCTGCCGGAAAATAACTCAATGCACTCGGGCAGAAAACAGTCACAAACCTCAATACACCCGGGTATACCCGTATTCGTGGGACTAGCCGAGCTCGAATAAAGTGTGTCGCCAGTGTATATATATATATATATATATATATATATATATATATATATATAGTGTGATGTCTGTATCAAGTCACAGTATCTTTTAGTCCCAGATTAAGGCTACAAACATTGTATTTCTCTACACAGGGTCTATTTACAGGGTTAAATTATATAGACCCTTTAAGTCAAAACAAATCATAAAAATAACACATACTCCTTTATAGGAGTCTATCTACACAGTAGCTGGAGCCTGTCACCTGCACCCATCCACGACGCTGCTCTCCCGGGAACCCCCAGGTCACCTGCTCCAGCACCCATCCACTCAGATGTCCACATCACTCCTTGCAGAAGATCCAGCTCGTTCGCCCGCATGCTGAATGGGTTAAGTTGTGTCGAGATGCCTAACAACTCTATGGTGCAAAAGATAGATCTTCTTTTAGAGACCATGATTAATATGGATAGGCGGATGGAGAAGATGGATAGGCGTAAGGAGCAGATGGATGGGCATATGGAGAAGATAGAGACTGACATAGTGGGGATATATTCTTTGCTTGGAGTTCCTGCCCCTGTATGTCAGACACAGGAGCAGGAGAGTGGCATGATTCCATCACCAAGCGCACCCCCTCCGTCTGAAGAATATGTGTACTTGTATGATGAGGATGACATGACAACCCCGTTAAGACCACGACAGGAGATGTCAACACCGATAAGGCAACTTCGTTCGACAGGAGGAAAGCATCCTCCTAGACCACCTACCCTCGCCCGCTGCCAGAAGCACGCCCGCTCCCAGAAGCACACCTGCTCCCAGAGTCACACCCACACACGCTTGCATTGAAACAGTGCCCGACATCAGCTTGCATGACCTGCCCCAGCCACTGAGGGAGCCACTGAGGGTATTTCAAAATAACCGATCATTTTATGAGAATCGTGAGAGACTCAATAAATGGCATTATGAGGCATACAAGGGCTCGTCCATGGAAGGACAGAATGGTGGGGATCGACTTCGCAGCTTGATTGTTCGTCTGTTCGTCTGTTCGTCTGTTCAAAAGTTATCAAAAAATATTTTTACTTCCAAAAAATTAAAAAAAGTTCATTTTTTAGAATTGTTTCATTGTGTCACCTTTATAAGAAAATACAGTGTTTCAAAAACATACAGTCAGTAATGGTTGATTAAAATCAGTCAGTCCCTCAAAAATGCTACAAGAATTAGAGGGGGTTGGGAGTTGATAAGCGGTTGCATTGCCCTTGTCTTGTTAGTAAGACTTTGCGTGAGAGGTGGTTGGGGGTGGGGTGGGGAACTGCTACAGTCAAAGTGTGTGCAGGAGTTAGTAAACACAGTAAAGGCTTAGAGAATTTTCATGAATGGCTCGGGGGGGGATACGTGGTGCCTCTTGTTCAACAAACACGCATGCGCATAAATGTGATGACACGCATACTGTATGCGTTTCAACAAGGTTCCATGAGACATAAAGTATACTGTACACATGCGCATTAAATCAAAACAGTATTAAACCAATACATATACAATACATATACTGTAGAATAAATACATACTGTAAAGAATAGAAGATTATACATTTTTATTTTTGGGGTTTCTTATACAGTACAGTATGTACTGTAATAAAAGTATTGCATATGAAAATAGCAGCACAGTGTTTAAGGTTTTCTATAAAGCTCACAGCTATTCTATCCTAATCAATAACAATTGCACTGTGACTAAATTGTTGCCTCCAGTACTTGGATTTTTAAATCAGATTCATCAATGCGTAAGCAACGTTTCAAAAAAAGCCATATTATCTATATCAAAATCCCTCCATTTGCCGTTCTCCGCTTGATAACAAAGTTTCTTTTCTGAGGAAAAATAAAATTATTACTGGTACCGTATATTATATGGTTCCGTTTTTGCTGTTCTGTTGTTCAAAATTTATAACAGAATGTTTTAACGCCAACATTTTAAAAAAAAAAGTAGAATATTTTTTAAATTGTTTCATTGTTGCATTCTGCAGCCTTTCATAAAAATTTCAGTGTCTCAAAAACATACAGTAAGTACTGTATAAAATTTCACAAAATCAATTATTCCCCTCAAGAAGGCCACAATAATTTCTCGGGGGGGGGGGTCTCTTGTTCACATACACGCATGCGCCTAAATGTGATGACACGCATATGCATTTCAACAAGGTTCCAATGAAACATACAGTATTCACATGCGCCTAGCTGTCCACCAATTGTTCAGTATCTACTGTAGAAGCTGCTCAGCCAATCATATTGCTGGACTACATTTTCTAGAATTGTGAATAAAATAATAGAACTAAATAACCATAAGCAAAGCGATTGATTACAGGAGAACGGACCGATCTGCAGTAACTAATCGCCGTTCTGGGTGCATAATGTATTGATATTTTAAAAAAAGAATAAAATATGGCAGCTCGAACTGCAGGCTTTTACATTCATTATAGACTTTGCCAATCGTTTGGCGCCGAGCCACTGCCAGTCCCGTATTCTTGATTATACACGTAGTTGACAGGTGATAGCGGGCCTGCTACACATGGAGTTGACAGCTGATGAAGCTGGAAATCTTTTTGGTACATGCAAGCTTGCTGGTATCTGTACGTGAAATCTTGCTCAGGCTGCAGGCATCCTGACGGGGACAGATATTAAGGGTTGCCGGTCACCAGGTTTTCACTGACGGTCGGACCGTTATTGTAAGCCGGTGCTGGCGCTGGCGGCGCTGGCGCTGTTCCATTGCTGGCCTGGGACTGACGAATCTTAGTTGGTTTTACCATGGCCTTTCGCTTTTTGAAGTCTCCATGTTCAAAGATACTGGAAAAATCTGGCAACACACACCAATTCTCTCCTCTAACTCCATGTGCAGGAGCAATCCGAGAAAAACACGGATCGATACATAACTTTTTCCTTGTTGCACGCTTCCACACACGAGCATCTGGTGAAAATTTGTAAAAGTCATAATTTGAGATAAAATTTTGATAAATTTGACCAACTGTGGCCATCTTATCATCTGGTTCATTAATTGCGGACCATATTAAATAAGCGTATTATGTCTGGCTTTTTGCACACGTACTGCAGTGTACTCATTGCAGTACAGTTATGTAAAAAAGATACTGTGCATTGAGTTTTTATTATGAAACGCCTAAATTGATACATTATTGTAACTTCTTCAGTAACAAGGTCAATTCACAATGGACCACTGTGGTTTTTTTAAAACACTTGCAAGTAGATACATTACTGTAGCACATTAGAATTCGTTAGAATTCATGAATATCTGCCACCTGGTGGATACGCGAAGAATTGCCCCAATTAAATCCGAACCATTATAATTAAACAGATCAACTGTGGATCAGCCGCGGGTGCTGGGCGGAGCGAATGCGGCATGAATGCGGGGATACCCAATTTACTGCACATAGAATTCAGAAGATGCAACCGCTACGCCCCTTAGAAGTTTTAAAATAAAGGCTGGCGCAGCTGTATCTTTATTAGTGACATTATACATGGTTTTGTGTGGAAAGTATGCAGTATAAGTATAACACTCTAGGGGGGTAAACAAAATGAATAATGATTTAGATAGATTGGAGCAATGGTCAAGAGTGTGGCAACTAAAATTTGATGACAGAAAGAGAAAATAATGCACTTGGGTTACAATAATCCAAGAATTGAATACACAATTAATATCGCTATAATGTCAACTACTATAGAAGAAAATGGACCTGGGAGTCATTATTTCAGCAGGCTTAAAAGTAGGCAAGGACGGTAACAAATCTATGCGGAAAGCCAGCAGGATGTTAGGCTGTATAGGGAGAGGTATTGGCAGCAGAAAGAGAAGGATTGGCGAGACCTCACCAATGAGTAATATGTTTCATTCTGGAGTTCATACCTCCCGAAAGACGTAAATAAATTGGAGATTGTGCAAAAAATACTTATATGGTGCATGATCTACAGCATAAGTCTTATCAGAAAAGACTACAGGACCTTAATATGTACAGCTTAGAGGATAGATAGAAACTTTTAAATAGGAAAGTACAAGAGTGAAGCATAATCAAAAGAAAGAGGAGTGCTACAATAAGAGGTAATTAATTCCCTGAAGCTGGAATTTGGCAGACTAAGGGTGGCAGAATGGGTGGTAGATTTATGGAAAAGTCTTCCAACAGATTTGTATATTTAGGGAATTCAAGCATGGTTGGGAAACAAGACTTTCCAATAAGGTCTGAGGTTTTTACAGCAGATAAGAAAATGGGTAGACAAGATGTGGCAACAAATATTATTTTCGTTTTGGATTTCTAAAAATGTACTGCTGCGACACACTTTATTCGAGCAAATACCCAGTATGTACCTGGCAGATACCTGGAATGCGCCGCTCCTCACCTCTGACAAGCCCCGTTGCGTTTGCCTTCCCAGCCATGGTTCATGCCTGGCTGACGGGCGGCTGATTAATGATAATGATTAGGATTTAATAGGCTGCAATGCTTCGCGTGTCTACCAGATGGCATAAATTCATGAATTGTAATGCAGTATATATATATATACTGTGCAGTATTGCAGCCAGCGGGAATAAAATGCTTCAATCCCTGCCTGGAAAATAACGCAATGCACTCGGGCAGAAAACAGTCACAAACCTCAATACACCCGAGTATACCCAAATTCGTGGGACTAGCCGAGCTCGAATAAAGTGTGTCGCCAGTGTATGGAAAAAAAATCTAAATTGGGCAAAATCGGGCAACATTTTGCATGTTTTAAAAAACAAACATTTGACCAGTTTATAAAAAAAACAAAAAAAAATGAAGATGATCCTTTCTTGGGTTTTGGCTCAAATTTTACTCAGATTCTAGTATTTCTTCTGCAGTTCAACTTGAATTTCCAAACAAACATCGAAGATGACACAGTTCAAATTTTAAACCCATAAATGTGCCCATCTTTATTAAATGTCAAAACAATATTTCTGAATGGATAATCAATCAGATCTCGTTGGATCCTAACGAATCACAGGTGAACTTATATATTTTATTTAGAAAAAAAGGCTCCTTAGTATACAGACTTACATTTGAGTGCCCCATGAAGTAGCCACCACATCATGGAATTTGGCACTTTAAGGACCTATGACACAGTAGTTATGTCATGGGTTTTCATCTTATTGTTCTTGGGGAGATTGTGAACGTGATGTAGTTGGCTGAGAAACAGAAGAGGAAGATTCCTCATTCTGAGGAGTGGGGGGAATTGTTGGCACTCTTGGGCCATCCTCCCTCTGGTACTCAAGAGGTCAGATGTATACTGCAGTTACTTATCTGTGGACCTTCGATGCCTATTTATTCTGAGCAAATGTAATTGTTTATGATGTCCCATCTTCATTTATATCCGCTTCCTATATTCCCTAATGTTAAAGATATATTCTAATCATTCTTCTACTTCCATGTTTATTTTATTTTTAGATTCAAATACATTATTGCTTCACTGCTTGTCCCATCCCTCGTTAACCTCACATATTGCCCTGAGTAACAAATTATTGAAACCTGTATTTCTTCTGGAGAGATTAACATATTGCTTAAAACTCTTAATTGAAAGATTCACCTGCAGAATAAATTACATATCATTCATGAATTGTTTTACATCAGTTACAGTACATTCAAATGTCCAATGTGCTTACATTAACATTGCTTTCCAATACTGCTAGTTACTAAGGTTAAATCAATCACTGATGCTCATATTACAATTCAATTAAGAATGAGTAAATGCTTTACATGTCAAATGTACTGTGTTCTTCTCATTTTGCTGACAAAAAAGAGTGATAAGGAAAAGTATTTTTTCCTTTAATATGAACCTGCTGACTTTAACATTGATAAACTCCCATTAATGAGCTTTCCAAATGATAAGGGATATGCGTTTGCTTTGATCTCCCACTGTGAAAAATGTGAATAAAAATGTGAATATTTTCCCTTGATATAGTTTATATTAGACACATCCATGAACAGCATGATCACTGGGCTAAGGCTCTGTACCTCACCTAAGCCAGTGGGGACGTAACAAGTTAATAAAGAGTAAAAGGTTTGAGGGGCTGATTCCACTGAGGTAATTTTAGGGAAGGACCAGTGGGGTGGAGGAAAAATGGTAGTCTGGATCCTACAACCCAGTGCTCAGCTTTACTGAGCACAGTGGTCAGCAATGTGCTCTTAGGGCCCTTTGTAATATACTCCACAGAGGCGGGTTTGGAAATGTATTTTGCAAACAAAATTTGAATAAAGGATGAAATGGTCTTCTCTTACTTCAATTCAATTTAACATGAAATTCGAAGCAGCTCCAGAAAAAAAAAGGTAATTGATTTTTTGATCGAATGTATTTATTTATTTATAAAATGTTTTACCAGGAAGTAATACATTGAGAGTTACCATTCATTTTAAAGTATGCCATTGGCACAGAGTTATGATTACATTACATGTTACATTAAATGAACAGCGATAATACATTAAAATTACAGACATTTCACAGACAGGTGTATTAACACCATTCACACACTGAAAATTGGCTTTTGCAGGATGTGATAGAGAGAAATTGAACAATAAAGTCCCAATATCAGTGCGACAGAACGTTAAAAAAGGATATCATACAGTAGATCATATCTATATCTTAATGTCCTGTAATTTAAGCCAAACAGCATAACATGATGATTGGAGTTTATAGTGAATTCCTTAAGCAAACATGATCCACAGTACTGTATATACCAAAGTGCTATTCAGATTTTAGTATATGCCACATACCAGGGCGTTAACCTCTAAGTGGGATTGATGATATAATGGGAAAGATATAGCCTGTAAAGCTATTCTAATCTTTTAACCACCACACATATGGGAGAGACTACTTAGAGTAATGATAATAATTATCGTGTTAATAGCACAAAGAAAAAAACTCCATAAAACGAATAGTACTCACTGATTGAATGGATGTTTGGCTCCAAAGCGTCCTTCCAGCATGAAGAGAATATCAATAGCGTAATCCTCAGTGGAGAAATGTAGAGCACAGTATACCGGAATTGAGTAAAGCACTTCCAAAATATATTAAAAACAATTTATTTAAGGGTTGACATAAGGGACATCCAAAAACATGGTGGGTATATGGGAGAACTCTGACGCATTTCGGGCGTAAATTTCCTTTGTCAAAGAGATTTCACCGGCAACAAAGGAAAGGATTCTTTACAGTAAGGGCAGTTAAAATGTGGAATTCATTACCCATGGATACTGTGATGGCAGATACAACAGATTTGTTCAAAAAAAGGTTGGACATCTTTTTAGAAAGGAAAGGTATACAGGGATATACCAAATAAGTAAACATGGGAAGGATATTGATCCAGGGAGTAATCTGATTGTCAATTGTTGGAGTCCGGAAGGAATTTATTTTTCCCTTTATGAGATATCATTGGATGATATGCAAGTAGGGTTATTTTTTGCCTTCCTTTGGATCAATATAAGTATAGATATACTATAGGATAAAGTATCCGTCATCTAAATTTAGCATAGGTTGAACTTGATGGACGCATGTCTTTTTTCCACTTCATCTATATGTAACTATATAACTATATTTGTGCTGGTGTTGGTAGAAACCAAAGGTACATACAGTATACTGTACTTAAAAAAGAAGAAGATTAAAATAGCGATACGTTCTACTTTTATACTCCTCCGATACACACTGGGAAAGTCTAATTAACTTTCCTATTATATCACTCTGGGACTCCTCACTGGGTCGTCAGCTTACTAAACTGGTGTCGGTGAGGCGCAACCTGAGTCTTCCATTCTGGGGTTGACCTTGCTTAATCTTGTTATTACCGATGTGTAATCCTGTTACCACATGCAACCTTCCACTAAACCTGAGCTGGAACCCTTGTATCCCCATCCCTGCCCCACTGCTTTCCCCATTCTTTTCTGCACCCCTTTCAAAATGTTCCCTCCCTAATCTCTTTTTTTGTAGGAATATTGAAAAAAAATCCATAAAATATGAGGGATTTTTTTTTAAATAGTGACACAGAATGCTTTGCAAAGTAATATTTTAAATCAGGCTGCAATCCTACTTAAAAAAAAAATATAAGTATTCTACAATTTACTATGAAATATGCTGTGATTTGATCAAGAACAGATGAAGTGCGACTCAATGTTCCCAAAGCTACGTTACACCCGAGAAAAAGAAATGTCACTGCCGCAGCTTTCCTCTTCTTCAAAGAGGTCATGCTGCAGCTAAATGTGACCCCGTTCTTGGGTGTCATCGCGATTCCAGGAAATGTTGCTTTCTCTTTTGGAAAATACCTGCTATATAAAAACTGTGAGTTATCTATTTACTTTCTGTATTGAGGATAACTACATGTTTAAGCAATTGATCATTAGAGAATAAGTCAGTCAGCAGAGTACTCCCTAAAACTAACAAGTGCAATTCATAACCTGTGACCGTTTTAGATAAGTTCCCCCAAACAGATGCTTGCCTTGAAACTTTAATTAAACAGCTGCTCAAAGAATGAAAGTTTGAATGAGTAGGAGGATATCTACTGTAGCTCATATCTACTGATGACATTTTCAATGTCTTTGAAAAAATATGATATATTTCAGACACACATATCAATCCCTGATCTTCCATAGAGAGAGAAAACATGTACTGAAAAGATAACAGGTTATTTATATAAAAATTAATGTATTTAATAAAATATTTAAGGAGACGAACACATAGAGTACATTAAGATTTGCTTTCAGCATATGCCAAGCAGTAAGAGAAATCATTTTAAATACTGTATGTGGTGTTTGCATGTAGAAGAAAGCAATTAAAAATAGCACTTATGAGCACGTTCACCTACACACACATATTGGGCCTCATGCAGTAAGCGACGATTATGTGAAATCGGCAAGCTTATCGATTAGTCATGTTATTGGCGTTTTTCCCTCTCCGTATGCAGTAAGTGCCGAATACATTCAAAATCAACCAGAAAACAAATCCGCCCACTCTCACGATGATGAGCCGATAACACACAGGTGTATCGGCGTGCGTGGCGGGGTGCTGTTAGGTTGCACAATCACAAATCTTGCTGAATCAGGCGAAACAAGCATGTTTTTGATTGCGCGCCATATTTAAAGGCAACGTGTACTGCTAATCATTCTCTGTGTTGTTGGGAGTGAGAGAGAGAGAGAGACGCACAGAGCTGGACGATTGAAGATTTGCATATTGACTGAGAGACTTGTTGTGTATTGGGTGAGCTTTGTCCTTTGTTGTTTTGTTTACATCTTTGTCTTGTTTTATATGTGGAAGTGGGTCGTGTGATTGCCTGTACATTTCTTGTCTGTTTTTTGTGAGTGCTGGAAGTATGCCCGCAAAGCGTGGGAAGAGTGATGCTGGTGGGAGTGGGAGTGCTACTCGTGGGAGTACGCGTCGGAGTGAACGTACTGTTCAGGGGAGTGATGTTGCTGGTGCACCGAGTGGTGTTGCTGGGAGTGGGAGTGCTGTTGCTGGGAGTGGGAGTGCTGTTGCTGGGAGTGTGAGTGCTGTTGCTGGGAGTGGGAGTGCTGTTGCTGGGAGTGGGAGTGCTGTTGCTGGGAGTGGGAGTGCTGTTGCTGGGAGTGGGAGTGCTGTTGCTGGGAGTGGGAGTGCTGTTGCTGGGAGTGGGAGTGCTGTTGCTGGGAGTGGGAGTGCTGTTGCTGGGAGTGGGAGTGCTGGTGCTAGGAGTGTGAGTGCTGGTGCTAGGAGTGTGAGTGCTGGTGCTAGGAGTGTGAGTGCTGGTGCTAGGAGTGTGAGTGCTGGTGCTAGGAGTGGGAGTGCTGGTGCTAGGAGTGTGAGTGCTGGTGCTAGGAGTGGGAGTGCTGGTGCTGGGAGTGCTGCTGGTGGCGCAGTTGCTGATGGGGTGTCTGGTGGTGGCGTGCTTGCTGGTGGCCAGCTTTTGGAGGCTCTTCCATTGGAAGAAGGAGAGTCCAGTCAGCACCAGCCAAGCTCTGACCCTAAACCTGCTCGGAAAAAACGTGTGGAGAAGCCACGTAATCCTCGCTTCAATGACCAGGAAAATAGGGCTCTTGTCACTGGCATTCTGGAGCACTATGACAGTCTCTATGGACATTTAGTAGGTAAGTGTAACTTTACATTTATTATTCAAATACATGTGATCCTAGGTCATCTGAGTTTTGTTCATATGCAAATATGGGTACACAATATCTTTCTATGTTCATTAGTGTGGAAACACAGCTTTTTATCATGCCTTACAAGGACAAATAAACACAGGCGGTCAATTTGCCAGAACTGCATACAATATGAATGCAACCTTGCTTACATGTATAGGTTTAGTAGTGAATGCTCATGTGCTGCACATATTACACATAAAACAGCATGTTTGCTATCTCTTGGAACAGCTAGCAGTGTAGGAAACTGGTGCTTATATTATTATTAATTTACCTCATATCTTTTATATGTTTTTCAAGGGCGGACAAGTGCAGCAAGCAAAAAAGAAATGTGGGACACAATAGTCATTGGTGTCAATGCCTGTGGGAATAGTGTCAGGGACAAGTATCATTGTCGGAAAAGATTTGATGATATTAGGTCCAAATTGAAAAAGAAAATACAAGACCAACGCGTGCATGCTACTGGCACTGGAGGTGGGCCCACACCACAACGTCTCATATTGACTCCATTGGAGGAGCTGCTTCGGCCAAAATTACTTACCGTCGTCGTGGAAGGCTTGGCTGGTGACCGTGACATTGGAATTTATCCGTCACAATTTCCAGCAGGTGATAAATATTACTGTACTAGGCGTGTCGTTGCTTACAGTTATTTTGCATATTTACACTGCTTTTTATACTGTCTTCACAATATAAGCATACCTGCATCTATATATGTATATGTCTGATTCTGTATATATATATCTCAAAATAGACATATATGTAGTAGTCCTACTAAAAGCAGTAACTAATATAGCACGTGCCATTGCGTGCTCATTTACATGTGAATTCCCAAAATGCATAGCTGCAGTGGAAGCAATTGATGGTGGGCGAAGATGGGGAACAACAGGGTAGTACACATGTGTAACACATGTTCATGAGAAATTATTAGTAGCTACAGGTACAGAACAGAAATATGTATCATATTATTGTGTATTTTATTGATTTTACTCCGACAAACATGACATTACTGCCTATTTTAAGCATGCATCAAAGAAATTGCATGTAACGGCCTACAAACATCACTGGCACTAACACATCTATAGTTGGTTATGAAAAGGTCCATTTTTGCTTTATGTCATATACAGACAGCATAATGAGGCACACGTATCATATGTTATGTCATTGTTTTCATAACTTAAACACTGCAGATGACTACTTAGCTCATCTACCATTGTGTTAAAGCAGCTGCAATTAATATCTCATCACAGCATACACTTCAACAGAGGGGGTGGGGTTCAGCACACACACTAATTACAGCCTCATTTCACGGTCAACTTAGTTCACACCATTTGCACCTGTTTCAAGTCATTGAAAGGTGTGGCTGATTAGGCTTTTTGGGGAAGGGAATACCTTTCTTACAACCTGAATAGCACAACTGAAGTTAATCACACTCATTTGAAAGCTTAACTCTAGCTACTAAATGCCCCAACAACTCATTACTTATCAAAGCGTACGTCACACATTAGTTCACTCATATCTATAGTTGAACTACTATGAAAGACACATTATCACACACTGCATGTGTTGTCTTGTTGAGTCACAGCCACATTCAGGTGTGCCACATCTTCGATTAATGTACCACACATATCCTCTACCAAAAACAACACTTTTTGCAATATGACCACCTTCATGATAACCATTGTGAATGGTCATCTCATGATAGTTATGTACATTATGATACTGATATCACTACACAACATATGATTTTTAGGTACAAATTTAATGTATTTTTCCTCACGCATTACTGCAGAACCATAGTATGTTGTATGTTAGGGAACTCAAAAGTTCTAAGTACACAGGCATGTACATTGTTATTACAACTATTTATGTTCACTTTCACACACACATTTTGGGTTAAGGAAATGATGCTGTTAGATACTCATAAATACAGAACATACAATAACTGTTTGTTCAATATTTACACATGTAAATGTAAAACTAATGTTATTGTTATATATAGTTGCCCCTGGAGGACATGTGTCACCTGAGATGGAACAAGTGTCTTCACCTGGGTCAGCCAGCTCAACACTACTAGAAGGTGAGTGTATCATTTGCTGGCCATATAATATGTGCTCTTCTATATGTTATGTTGTCATGTGCATTATTTGTTTTGCACATCTTCTTTAAATAGGATTACTTAGTGTCAGTGAAAATTAAGTGTAAGGCAACATGTATTGTGTTAGTGATGTTAATTATCATGTAGGACTTCTGAGTTTAGAGCAACTTTTCATTCATTCATATTTCATACTGAGTCCAAACATTATTCGTAAGTCAAGGTAGTTTTTAATGAGGTTATAAAACGTATGCTAACATGTTAGGTGTTACTTAGGACACAGTACAATTACATAGTAACACAGCATACATTAACATGCCATTTAATAATGTGTACATTTCTTTTTAGAACATCATGGTGATGAGGATGATGAGTATGATGAGGATGACGCCACAGAAGAGACTGAAATACAATCATGTGACCATGAAGAGGTGCCAATAGAAACTGTTGTACCGCCAAATCGTCCATCAACTTCCACATACGATGCAATTGTAGCTTCAGAGGGAAAAATAGTGGACGCAGAAAATCGTCGCCATTCAGACATGATGACAGTGCTGGAAAGGATGATTGGACTGCAGGAAGAAACAGTATCACAATTGGCACATCTCCACAGAGTCTTCATTGAAGTGCCTAAACAGTTGCAAAAAATCAACACCTCATTCGAAGCATTAGTTGTTCAGCAAACACAAGCTAATTACTGGAGAATGACTAATGTACCACAATTCAACACCTCCCAGCCAGGATCTGTTCATGCAGGTCAGTTTTCACCACATTCATCTGATATTCATTCACCAGGCCCAAATGTTACCGGTCAAGTAGCAGACATTGCTGTGCAGGTTCCTGATGACATCCTACCGCTGCCATCTGTACAAATTCAGCAGCAGACACCTACAAAGGAGGCGACAAAAACAAAACAAGACACACATGAAACAGACCAACCATCACTTGTGCAGTGTCTACCAACTTGCTCACATGTGTCACTGGGCACAAGCCCTGTCCGTGAACAGTCACTACCCAAAAGCCCTGTAGGTGAGTCGCTGCCCAAAAGCCCTGTAGGTGAATCGCTGCCCAAAAGCCCTGTAGGTGAGTCGCTGCCCAAAAGCCCTGTAGGTGAATCACTGCCCAAAAGCCCTGTAGGTGAGTCACTGGCCACAAGCCCTGTAGGTGAGTCACTGGCCACAAGCCCCGTAGGTGAACAGTCACTGGCCACAAGCCCTGCCCGTGAAGTGCCAGAGGCCACTCAAAGTGGCTCTGTTGTGCCTAAAGTTGGTGGCAAAAGAAAAAGGAAAATTCAAGAGACAACAAGCAGGCCTGTTACTCGCTCGCAAAAGGAACAAAAAAAATAAATGTTATAATTCAGAAAATATGTCTTTGGCCTTGTTTTGTTGACTTCAGATTATCTAATTACTATTGTATGTATGCTGAAGACTGTGTTGTTTCCAAACTTTCAACTATGTTCTTGTACACGTGAAGTTTTGGAAATGTTAACACTCATAATTAATTGTGTTATAAATATTTATGTTGTAATCGTCTGTTCAGTAATGGTCCACCAGGAGCCAGTTGCTAAGTTTAGAGAAGCTGCCATTGACTTTGCAGCAAAACATTGCATTTGGGTGTGTTAATTGATGTAAGAATTGCATATGCATATTAGTCACATGCAATTATTAAAACACCTAAGTAAGTGCAAACATCTTTCTTGTACGTGTACAGCAGGATTATGTGTAAATTATTACTTACCTTTGCCTTGCTTGGCCATTGTAATTTTGTCCTTTAATCAGTTGTGTGTTCGTTTCTATAACATCTCAGAATGTATAATAATATATATACACACACACACACACACACACTGAGTGAGTGTGAGTCTGAGTGTGTGAGTGTGTATATATATATATGTATATGTGTATATGTGTATATATATATATATATATATATGTATATATATATATATATATATATATATATATATATATATATATATATATATATATATATATATATATATATATATATATATATATATATGTATATATATGTATATATATGTATATATGTATATATATATATATATATATATACATATATATATACATATACATATACATATATATATATATATATATATATATATATATATATATATATATATATAGTACTATATAAACTGGTATACACAAACTAATACACTTCATGCTTCCTTGTGAAAACACTATTTTAATAATACAGGCCTAATGTTTGAGAAATATCCTAAGTATGAGACTCTAACAGTATTGTGCTTAAACAAATGTTTATTACTTAATTCAATCATGTTTCTCACCATTTAAATAGGTTTCATACAAGGTATACTTAATGCCATCAATGTTGTGTGTACTCCTGCAATATAAAAAAAAATAAAATATTATATATAAATATATATATATTTTTATAAGAGATATATTTATATATATATATATATATATATATATATATATATATATATATATATATATACACACGTATTTAAACTCATGCAGACAGGGAGTTAACCAGACTTTCACATACACACAGAAATGTAAGCGGGGAAAAAACATTTCTTTTTGCAGGTGTGTTTTTACTGATATGCCTGGCTAAGAAATATTTTCACACACTGGTCTTTGTTAGTTTTCAAAAAAACACTATGTGAACGCATTCACAGTCTAGGGATGTTTTTCACAAACGAGATAAAAGAAGGAGAAATGTTTCTCCCACAGTCCCATATCACGAACCACAACTGTTAACCCAATTAGACAAACAAATCCAATTGGCGTTTGAAATAAGGAGTCAAAGTAGTTACTTTTGTTGACCTTGACAAGGAAAAACAGGAGTTTGTTAGCCATTCAGCACATTCATTTTGATGAGCAAATAACACAGACCTGAACACAGCTTTTGTGCTACTCAGACATGGCTGATGAATTCGTTAACAATATTAATCCCCTTTTAGGGTATAAGTACATGATCTGTGAAGCCATCTTGAACAGTCGCGGACAGAAAGCAAGCACACGCCAAATCGATGATTTCATTCGAGCAAAATATCCTTATTACCAAGACCGTAAGCATGCACGGAATTTTAATTCCTCAATAAGATTCACTTTATCAAGTAATGACTTTTTTGAACGTGACCAGGATAAGCTACAACACACCTATGGTTTCTGGAAGATTGCCCCGGAAAAACAATTTATCCTGAAAGACGGCACTTATATTGTCGTGAAAGGCATATTTATTCCTAATGGCAATAGCAATGTATCCGCTACTACTGATCCGTTTGAATCGATACGTGCTGCAATATCTGCAGCCTCCATTCCTGAAACCCACATTGTACAAGAACAAAAGTACTATGATTATGTACCAAGCCTTTCAGCTGAAAATGCATTGGAATGGGAACCGGAAGAAATGAACCTACCTCCCGACCAATTATTTGAAGAAAGCAGTGGCGATTCCTATGAGCGCATCCTGGAGGAGATATGTGCCATACTGGATTCAGCGGTTGGGTTAAGCGTGGATGAAAATGCCTTGCATTTCTGGAGCGACCAGTTGCAGCCAGGCGAAGAGTTAATTCTAGAAGAATGGTAAATATAAAAATCGTTATGCGTTGACTCTGCGTTTAAATTTTGTTTTTATTTGTAACCACCATTTTCACTTTCAATGCGTGGATACAGCGTAACATTGCAGACTGCATAACATGTAGCGATCACAAACAAATTGTTTCCTAATACAATATAGTAGGACCTGAAAGAGTAGTACACATTGCTGACGGAATAAATATACGTACTTTCCTATCCCTTTAAACATATTAGCAACATTTTACCATTACTCTAACACATACCTGTTTTGTTATCATGCAACATCTACAACATTGAAAACCGGGTCCACCACGTATGACGTGGGACCCTTGTCATGGGCCAAGGCGTCCTTAAAAAGGATTAGTGATGTAAGTCCCGCCCCCAAGCGACGTGCGCGCCTCAAAGCCTATTGGCTGTCATGTTTTGTTATAGTAACGGTAACTGCAGTGTGTGATGCGTGCGGCTCAGTGTTTGTAGGCGTACCCTGGGCGTTAGCCGAATGTTAATTGAGTGGGAGGCGTGTTAGCGTGCGTTTCACGCTGGCTTAACATGACGTCACACGTATTGCATTTGCGCATTGTGTTATCGGCCGTGCTTTCTGTTCAAACACGTCTGTTTAAAAAGAATACAGATGTACTCGTTTAGAACGAATGTAGTTTCGTCTTCATTGTATTTGAAATAAAGATGTTATGTTTACTGGTATTTTCAACATGTATTGAACGCACAACGTACGCTTTGTTTTGCGCATGCGCTAACAGTTAGTGGAGCCAAGCGTGAAGTGCGTGCGCACACAAAGATGTGCGCGCACATCTTTCAGTATACAGGCAACGTTCACTTCTTATACATAGTTATGCCTGCTACAAATTTAAAGAAACATTACATACTGATGAACAGTTTTACTTCTAACATATAAGTGACTGACGTGTGTATCTACACAATCATATAGAGCTGCGTAACGCGTTGTCACGGATGCATATCTAGTAAGGTGCCATCTTTGACCATCATGTGTTTGCTGTATTTCAGAGATGTCGGGGAAGATACAATCGGATCAATGTATGATTTCAGAAGAGTCTACCTTTATATGAGATGATTGTGAGGAGGAGCCACCGACTACTATACTACATATGGAACTAATTTTATATTGCTTGCAGCGCTTATTAACAAACAATTAAAAATGTGATACCCTTATGCCTATATTGCATAAGCACTTAATTAACATAATGATGTTGCAAAAGAGTGCCTCATGAATTTTTATTGAGTGTTCTTTAATGACTACTAACATTTTATGACATGGTGTGTTTTATATATAACAACCATTCCCACTCTGCTAACACATTTGTGTATTATAATATGTAATGGAACGTATGACTGTCGAAACTATGTAACAATAATAATAATAATATGAGCATGTTCATGTATAGGGCTGCTAGTTGTACGCAGCGATTTACAGACACATGTTTCAGCCTGAGGTCCCTGGCCCGTGGAACGTACAAATGTTTTTTTGCCGCATGAGGCACAGGGAGATAAAGTGACTTGGCCAAGGTCACAAGGAGCCCACACCGGGAATTGAACCAGACTCCCCTGCTTCAAACTATCAGTGCCAGTGTGTGTCTTTACTCAGTGAGCCACTCCTTCTCCCAATGTAAAGGACACTTACAACCAAGTAGCCATTTATTTTTAAAATCTCTTGTTACATGGGTATGTAGATAAAATGGTTTGGGACTGTAGCAAATAATGTTACTGGCCAGATGTTATGGTCCCCTCCAATGCATGATGTTCTGAATATGACATCACCATCATGTTATGATGTACGTTTCTGTGTATATTTCATTAACCTAACTAACTATAGTTTACTGTGTTTATTAATCGTTTAGAAATACATAGTATAGTCAATATGATGATATAAGCTACCATAATAAAGCTGGTGTTATCATTTGTCGGTGTTATACATGGATCCTACACCAATTGATAGAGACACAAACAGTTGTCTTAAAAAGTGTGTCTATGCTAGTGATGAATGTGCTCCCGTAAGTAAACAAATAAGTACAGTTATCCCCTTTTCTCCAACCACCTCTATATTACATTAATGGAAATTATAAGGAAACATACATAAAATGTGATGAAATGTGAGTAATCATTTTGTAATACAATGCACATGAAAGCTCAAGAGTAGCTAAATGCATATACATGATACAGAAAGTACATATATGTAACATTTGTGTTTAAACCAATATGTTGGGTTTTTAGTTCCAATAATTATAGGAAGATTGAGGTAGCCACATCTTATGAGAGATGTCAGCAAATATACATACCATGATCAGTCATACTGGAGATATACCTATAATGCAAAGGAACAATATATAAATTGCAAACATTGACATGCCATCTTCAGTACCGTAAACAACACAGCAAAGTGTGTATTTGGTGTTAAATGTACAACACCATGTATATTTCATGACATTCAAAATGTAAATCTGCCTGGTGTACACATCATATGGATGTACATGTTACACTGCACCAATAACATTGTATGTAAGCATACTAGAAGCATGAATGATTATGGGCATAATATGTGTTTTGTCTTAGCATAAGGAATAACACAATGCTAAAATATTATTGCTTTGTTACCCAAGTTGTATTCACATACACACAACTAAAGTACAATTGAAGAGGGATTATATAACCTGTGCAACAATAACATACCGGTGCCACATCCCTTTGTGCACACAGCAGAGAAAAGAAAGGTGTGCAACCCATATTCATCTGTGTCCTAACAGAAGGTTATATAAAGAAACATTATTGTTAATATAACATAATTAAACTATAAAAGTAGTACTAGGAACATATGAGTTTGTACTTACAAGAAAAAAATGAATTGATGAGATTCTGTCGTGTCTGGCCACCACTGGCTGTTTGTTCATTTTCAGCAGCTACATGGGTGGGATGCTCGTCTACCAAAGCCTCAGCTAGGTCTGACTGTACATTGTGCCTGAGTGCAACATTGTGCAAAATGCAACAGGCAAGGATAATATCAGACACTTTTTGAGGCTTGTATAGAAGAGCCCCACCAGTTCTGTCCAGACACCTAAACCTGGTCTTGAGTAGGCCAAATGTCCTCTCTATAACAGATCTTGTAGATATATGGGCTGCATTGTACCTGTCCTCTGCTTCAGTTTGAGGGTTTAGCACCGGAGTCAAGAGCCACGGCCTAATTCCGTATCCTGAGTCACCTATAATGAATGGAGCACACATAAGCTGACATTAGTGATCAAATTGTACAATGCCAACATTCCTAAATCAACATGTGTTTTGTGTTAGAACATGTAAATATGTACTCACCCAGCAGCCAACCAGGTTCAAAATGTCCCTCTTCGAACGCATGGAAGACTGAAGAGTTCCTCAGGATAGAGGAATCGTGACTGGAACCAGGGAACTTGGGTACCACATGCATTATCCTCATCGTGGCATCACATACCACCTGTACATTGAGTGAATGGTAGTGCTTCCGATTGCGGTACACATGCTCACTCTGACTAGGTGCAATCAAAGCAACATGTGTGCAATCGATTGCACCCAGCACAGATGGTATCCCTGCTATATTATAAAAGCCAGTCCTGACTTCCAGCCACTCTGTTGCCTCTGTAGGAAAATGAATATAATTCCTAGCGCGTCTATTGAGTGCATAGAGAAACTGAGTCAAGGCCCGCGAGAATGTAGATTGCGAGACCCCGCCCACTATGCCCACAGTTGTCTGGTATGACGCGGAAGCAAGATAATGTAATGAGCACAGCATTTTAACAAGCCCAGGGACTGCACGACCTCTGGCTGTGAAAAAATCTAAATCCCCCCTTATCTCCTCATAAAGAGCTAAGATTGCTGCTGAACTCAAACGATAGCGACTTACAATCTCCTCCTCACTCATCCCATCTAACAGGGTTCTCTCCCTGTACAGACGCGGATGAGGCACAAGTTGTCTCCTCTGTCTTCTCCTCTGATCTCCTGTCCCTCTACCTGTCCCTCGGCCTGTCCCTCTCCCTGTCCCTGTCGTATCCGCGTCACTGTCACTGTCCCTCGGTGTGTCCCTACCTTGCCCTATATCATTCTCTTGATCAGCAAGCATGTCATAGAAAAGAATGTTCCTGCGTCTCCTAAACATTCGCAACATTTTGAAATGAGTAGCTGTGAATGAGCAGGTAATGTGCGTCCTTTAAATAGGTATGTGATGATGTCAGGTGACATAGTAAAATGCAAGGTGTTACATTAACATAATAAAGTACTTCTGTGGCAAGCTGTGTGCACTTGTTGTTCTAAGTATTTGTTGTGTGTATTCTGCAGGGAATGATGATATTTGGCAATGATGTGACGTGAAGCTTTGTACAAAGATTGCTTGCAAATAAATAGTTGCATGTGCAATGCATGTAACACTTGTGAACGCAAGAGTCAGTCATGTAATGAGACAAAAAGGCTGAGATTGACGTGGGAAAAGTTTTGTGTAACATGTGTAATTATCCATGTTATTGTGACATGTTGGCAACAATGAATAGTCGTGTGCATATGCATGCATTTGTGTAAGGAGGATAGTTGGTATAGAATGAGTTTACAAGGTGTCCCAATGATGAATTACTGTACATGTGTGTATAAGTTAGGTTGAAGTGCTTGTAATGCAACGGTTACAATGTAAACATGCAATGTGATTGAGCGTCCAATAAGTGACGTCATGAAAATAGGGAGGACCCAAAAGTATATGTAAACATGAGAAGACAGATGTACATGAACGTTTAAAGATGCGTGTCACATTACAAGCATTGTGTAATGTAAAGGAAGATGAATATACTGTGTATGTGTGACATGTGTGACATGTGTGACATCATGTAAATAATTGTCGCTGAGTTGAGTAAAATGTGTGATATGATGTGAGGTTCTCCTTTAAGAGTGTAGTATAGTATTTTCCCTTGCCACATCATCACATGATGAGTAATGTGACCCGCAAATGCTGAAAACATGTAAAAGTCGAATGTTATGCAAATAAGACACATCAGCTGTGACACAATGCAGGGAATGCCCCCACACTGTAATGCAAATCCCCCTTGTATTGTGAGCAATGAAACGTAAACAGTACTATACTGTTATACGTCCCCGCTCCATTGACTTCCATTGATGTACAGAAGATGTTTTTTTTCTAAGTGCCGTTCCGGCAGCCTTAGCGATCGTTCTCCCGTCCAAACTGCCAACTTTAGTTGGCGGGAGAAATCGGCCATAACATCTCAATTTCGTAGTGCCGATCAGCCCCGATAAGCTGTTTTTTTTTGTTGAATCCAGCCGATTTAAAAAAGTGGCGATCAGTGTCGAAAACAGGCTTATCGGCAGGCGACTGGCCATAACCAAATTATCGGCTCCGAAACCTGGCGATATGAAGCACTTATCGGCGCTTACTGAATCTCAAACCCAATTTTGGCTATAACATGGCCATATTTCCCTTATCAACGCTTACTGCATGAGGCCCATTATCTCTTAGCATACTCTGCTTCCACTGCAGCCAGGGATTCTGGGTAATGATGGAAGGGAAATCTTAGTGCGCTAAGTGAAATAAAGTGTTACACAATAAACTTATAATAATAATAATAAATATTACAGTGCAATATCAGTGCTCCTAAACTTGAGAAAACAATTACTAAACCGTGTATGTCTATAATAAACACACCAAAAAGTGTCCATACTGTATATTCAGAAAGGAAAATGAAACGTTCCAGGAAAAAAGTGTCTGAACTATTTACAATTGTGAAACAGTATCCAGTTTACAAAAGTGACTGAGTATCAAAAAGAATGATATTGTTTTCCACGAGTCTGCCAACGCAAACCAGTTCTCCTGTACAAAAAGTCCTGCATCTATTCTGAAGTGACTTAATTCCTTGACCAGGGAGGCTGTGAGGAAGTCCCCTCCCCTCTTTTACCAGTACCCACATTAACACATACAAATAATGACAGACTCGGTCTGGAGGTATAAAAAGGCTGCGGCTTTTGTTTATTATGTAATAATAGCGTAACTGCTAGTCCCTGCCAGAATGCTCATTTAATAGGTTAAGTGACGGGTCAGACGGACCTTGACTACTTGCCCCATCAACCGTAGCCGTTTCCACGTGAGTCGGCCGTTGTCACGAGTGGGCTGGCGGAAATTTCTTCTATCCGCCCCGCCCACTCGCCTCAACCTCTGGGCTTAATCAGCCCCGAGCCCCGTCTGGCAAGGGCAAGCACTACCCTCCAACTGTCGCCGTGACAGTTGCAAACTGGTCAAACTGACCCCGTCTTTAGGAACTTCAGTGCTTTTTGTTCATAAAAGTAATCAGGATTAATAATGCAACAGAAAATGGTACAAGTTAGCAATATTCACGAGCGACATTACTCAATAGCCCATCACAATAACAGTTTCCTTGACTCATTATCAAAACGAATGGCCAAGGACTGCTTACGTGCTATCTTTTCTCATCAGAAGGGATGGGTGGGTGGAAAAGCAGTCACAGCCAGGAGCAAAGTGAATGCACCCGCTCCTGGCTATGCCCTTTAAACTCCCCCAGATACCCCCTTAATACTCCCTTTCAAGACCCCGGACGCATCAGCGACCAATCAGCAGTGAGGGAGGCCTTGCCCCCTGGTAAGGGTTGCCCATCAGCTAGGCGGCTAGAAGAGCTGTTTGACCAGTGAGGCCATTGTCGTAAGTGGGCTGGCAGAAATTACTTCCATCCGCCCCACCAACTCACCTATAACCCCAGGCTTTATCAGCCTTGAGCCCCATCTGGCAAGGACAAGCACTTACCCCCCTACTGTTGCCACCAATGGGTCTATTTAACTCCCCTAAAACTAGGCCCGTACCACCAGACTCGCGATGACCTCTCCACACAGACCTGTAGCTCATTGCTAAACATATCAGATTAAAGTTTCCCACCATCTTATTAACTTTTATGCGTGTTCCTGGGACCCGTGCACCCCTCTACACTATCCTGCATATTATTGAGTTCCTGGCCCCATTCATGTGTACTAGCAGTTAACCCCTTCCACTTGGCCTGTAACCCATATATTCCCTTAGCGATTCTAAGAACAAACTAGTCCTTTTGCAGGTCTGCGTTCTGTGCTGGGCGCCATTATATTTTGCAAAGCTTCGAGCCAAATTCTTGTGAATTTCAGCGTTGACCCAAATAGAAGGGTTAGGGCGGCTTGCCCAGTGAACACCTTCCCACTGGCATGATTCGCGCTGCAAGGATGAGGTGGTAGAGCAGTGATTGAAAATCCTGCAGTGAGATCTTTTCCTGGGCTATGATTTCCCTGAGCAGCACGTCCAAAGTGACCAGCTTCTCAGGCGATAGCCTGTACTCCAACCTCACTGAGTCAATTTAAATGTCTATGAAACGTCTGACTAGAAGGACGGTTGTTGGATGCACATGTACCCTTTTGTGCTCTACCCGCTAAAGAAATGTGCTAAAGGTTTCGAACTAAAACAGGGAAGTGCCCAAGCATTTTGGGTGGGAGAAATGCTGGATTAACCCAAAGGGTTAACCCAAAGGTCCCCTCTTTCTTGGGGACCACCCCAAAAGGGCAAACTCCTGAGATTAGCAAAAAAAAAAAGGGGGGGGGAGCAAAGGGACCTGCCATTCTCTCCAAATCGACTTCCTTTTCCACTTTTATCCTAGCTACATTACCGTATTTCCTGACCAATTTCAAATTACGTTCGCCCTTTGATACCGCTTTATATTCAAACGGAATCCTGAACCCCAGCTTAAACTCAGCCTTAAGTAGCTGGGCTACCTCCCTATTGGTGTACCTTGCCACCATTGTTCCAGTTATCGGAGCCACCACCCTCTTGGTCAATGTTTCAGTTTGTACCCTTAAATGCAACAAAGAAAAATGATACCGGGCGCTTCTAATAATAAAATAATTGATATACAGTGATATAAAGTAAATAAAGTAATATATAAATGTGAACTTCAAAAATATATAAATAAATATAGTGAATACAATATCCTTCACCAAATGTCAATAATATCATAAAAAGCAGCTCTACTCCCTTTAAAGGACTGTCCAGGTCCAGAATTCTTGCAATGTCTTCCAGGTGGGGGGAGCGCTCAGATCTCGAGATATTATACAGGGAAGAAAAGTGGAAGAAATAATAATAGTGCAGATCAATAAATAAATGAATGTATGTGCAAACAATAACCTCTAAATAGGTCTCACTCACAATGAATGGACTGGTAACAGACGTGTCAGAGATCCTTCTCTCTCTGACAAGAGCCCTTTAATGGTGGAAGCCCTCTGGTATTGTTAGAGCTGTATGTCACTGCTGCGGCCAAGTTTATTCGAGCATTTGCCCGTTCTTGGCCGCAGCAGTAGCCTGGCGCGCGCCCGAGAGTGACGGGCGCGCGCCGAAGCAGCGGAAGAGCGCCCTCCGATCTGGGGCGCTCTCCCTACCGCTGCTGGGTCCGCCGGGTCCCCCGGAACCCCCTGCCGCTGTCCCACGATCGCGGGACACCAGGGCTCCCTCGGGGAGCCCCTGGACGCGCGTGCAGGGGGCGCACGCTCCCGAAGACGCGTGACCGCGCGTCTATGACGCGCGGCACGCCGAGGGGCGGCCACTAGCAAGCCGGGAAATCTCCCGGCTTGCGGATCTGGCCGCAGAGTGATAAAGCGTGTCGGTAGTGTCAGGTGGGCTAGATGTGTTCCTGATTCCTGAGGAAGTGGCAATCGCTATGAAACGCGTAGAATCGAATCTGTTTCACTTGTTGGAGGACAGTGTTTGGAGAGACTTAGTGTGAGGAGGTGCTGGCAAGAAAGCTGCGGAGATTGGAGCGGTAGAGAGCCTCTTCCGCCCTGACCGCCGCATCACAGGAAGTGACGTCACCAGATGTGACGCATGCGGAAGGATCTCCGAGTGATTGTATCAGAAGCGTCTCCCCCACGAGTCATCAACGGTCCTCTCCAACGCCTGTATACTTTGGACAAATGTGAGTGCATTACCATTGTGTGTTTTTTGTGCTACATTATACCCTTATGTACTATACTATTGTGTGCTCTCTTTCTTTGCTACATCCCCGGGAGGTACACTCAGCATGTATGGACACATTTAGCCCACCTGACATACAGCTCTAGCATTACCAGCATCAGATGTATGGACACATCTAGCCCACCTGACATACAGCTCTAACAATACCAATTTAACCCATCTTCCCCCCCCCTAGACGCATCTGACATATCTAGGGTGTGTGAGGGCGGATTACATGTACTTAGTGGTGCGTACCTGTGTGGAACAGGAGGGCCTGAGTCTCCCGCGATGGTGTGGGGGATCACAGGGCCAGGCTTCTGGGGTAGTAGCCTCCATGCTTTAGTGGTGCAGCACCTCCATCCTCTATACTCCCAGGGATGTGGGATAGGACCTGTATAGAAGAGTGAACCCTGGTCCCAGGGTGGATGCTCCAGAATCACACAACAGTCTTGATATAAAAGTATTTTTGGGATAATAGGGGAGCCCCTGCTACAGCCACAATAGGATGATGTTGTGAACGGTGCTTTGGGTGTATACAGTAGTAGATAGGTGAGAGAGAGAACCCAGTTTAGCACTCAGGTTCACGCTCTGAAGATAAGTGAATGGTTTAGAACATAATCTTTATTAATAACAATATATATTAAAAAATGGTTGATAGAACGACATACTGAAGGTAGGTAGATCCTGAATAAAATAGCCGTGTTGGCTCCGGATCAAGCTTATAAATGTACCAGAAGTTTTAATAAACGAATGGTATCATGTTGACACAGAATTCCTGATGTGGACCTGTGTGGAGAGTGAGTACTCCAGGTGTGTCTGGTTATGTACTGAGTCTACAAGTCACAAAGTTGGTATCTCAATCCTAATAGGTGATAGTAGATGTGACTTATAGCAGCTAACATACATAAAGAGCAAATAAACTATGTACATCAGTTGTAATTTATTCATACAGTTATGCTCCCCTGTGTAGGTCTGTATATCCACATTAGCGTCAGAATGACCCCAGGTGACCCACTGAGAATGATATCCAGGGGTGTAATGACCTATATAGCCTGCGTAGTCCTAGTCATAGGTAAGTAGCTTGACTAGTATCCTGGGGGGTACGATGGGGTTCCAATACAGGAGACACTATTTGTGGGAGACAGACTAGTACCATAGACTTATATCAGAGGGTGAGATAATAGCAGAGACTGAATGGTAAACCTCCTTACTGCTGTGTAAAGTGACAGGCACAGCAAGGCAGCTACAGTGTTGCTACAAGTGAGGTTTCTCAGGGCATAATCGTATCGGAACACTGTCCCTGTAAACACTGATAAACGAGGATGATTGGGCCAAAGTCCCAAGTGTGTAAATCCATTTGGCCTCTATTTGGAGAAGGACCTTGTCCCAATCTCCTTTCCGAAGGCCTTTCGTTGGGTGGTCAATCCCACAGAAGGTAATGGCCTTAAGGTCCCCGCCATGGCACTGATTAACGTGTCTTGACAGGGGTTTATCAGCCTTATTCCTCACTGTCCCTATGTGCTCTAGTACCCGCTGTTTAAGACATATGCTTGTCTTCCCCACATAGATCTTACCACAGACACATTTGCCTTGATAGATCACACCTATACTTAGGCAGTTGATAAAGCTGCGTATAGGATATGACTTGGTGTCATTCCAGTTTCCAAAGTGTTTAGTGGTATTCATATACTGGCAGGCCCTGCATCGCTGGCAGGTGTATGATCCGGTCGGTTTTGGTGGTAACCAGGTTCTTGGGGTTTCCTCCACAAAGTGACTATGGACCAATAGGTCCCGTAAGTTAACCAATGACGTCATCACTGGGGGCCCTATAAATACCTGCCTAACTGCAGGGTATCCTTAGTGATACTTACCATTCGCCTTGACAAAGCTCTCGCGAAACGCGCGCGTCGGCTCATTCCAGACACGTGCACGCGCAGATCAGTTACTGCCTCCGCATGAAACCAACACCGCGAGTTGATGCGGCAGTCTGCTCGTGCAGATATATATAGGATATAAGTGCCCCGATGGTCACCATCATCCTCGTTTATCAGTGTTTACAGGGACAGTGTTCCGATACGATTATGCCCTGAGAAACCTCACTTGTAGCAACACTGTAGCTGCCTTGCTGTGCCTGTCACTTTACACAGCAGTAAGGAGGTTTACCATTCAGTCTCTGCTATTATCTCACCCTCTGATATAAGTCTATGGTACTAGTCTGTCTCCCACAAATAGTGTCTCCTGTATTGGAACCCCATCGTACCCCCCAGGATACTAGTCAAGCTACTTACCTATGACTAGGACTACGCAGGCTATATAGGTCATTACACCCCTGGATATCATTCTCAGTGGGTCACCTGGGGTCATTCTGACGCTAATGTGGATATACAGACCTACACAGGGGAGCATAACTGTATGAATAAATTACAACTGATGTACATAGTTTATTTGCTCTTTATGTATGTTAGCTGCTATAAGTCACATCTACTATCACCTATTAGGATTGAGATACCAACTTTGTGACTTGTAGACTCAGTACATAACCGGACACACCTGGAGTACTCACTCTCCACACAGGTCCACATCAGGAATTCTGTGTCAACATGATACCATTCGTTTATTAAAACTTCTGGTACATTTATAAGCTTGATCCGGAGCCAACACGGCTATTTTATTCAGGATCTACCTACCTTCAGTACGTCGTTCTATCAACCATTTTTTAATATATATTGTTATTAATAAAGATTATGTTTTAAACCATTCACTTATCTTCAGAGCGTGAACCTGAGTGCTAAACTGGGTTCTCTCTCTCACCTATCTACTACTTGATATAAAAGTATTGTCTCTCTTTATTTGTCAGATCAGCGCCTCCAAATGTAGTGGCGATAAGCAGCTACAACAACAACAGCAATGTCCCGCTTATCACTCGACCCCTCTCCCTGTACAGGTCTTTCCTTCTCTTCTTCCCTCCAAGTTTATCCTCTGACAGGATGGTCTGGGCTGGGGCGTCAATACCCCGCTGCCCACCTCAAAGGTTATCTTCTGGGTGGGGGATGGATTCTCATCACCCCAGCATTGGAGTGAGGGGCATTGGCCCACTTGGTCTATGGTGCTATCAGCTCTACTCAAGGTGGCTGACTCTCTCCTCTCCACTCCTTTGCATGCTCCAAGCTCAGACTCTGCTTCAGCACCTGCTCCAGACTCAGCTTCAGCACACCAACTCTCTGCTCCAGCACTAACTAACTCAACTCCAGCACTAACTAACTCAACTCAGACTCACAGGAGCAGCCCACTAAATAGAGACAGCCCCGCCTATCATGATGTCAGCAGACCCCTCCCCTGTGTCTCTGCCTGTACACAGAGTCAGGGGGCCTACCTCCACCAATCAAGTCAGGGCTTAAGGCGGGGAAAACCCATGATCACTACTGGTGCCTGCCCTTAACAGGACTTACCACAGTAGGAAGGAGATAGGTATAGCCTGTGCTGTTTACAGGGGGCTACACTCTCCCTCTGGTGGAATCCAATGGTCCCCACTTGGACCTAGGTCTAGCAGCACCATCCTGTGGTGAACAACCTGGGAAACAGCACATATATGGCATTGTCATCATACATTGCATATGAGGTAGCTTAATAATAATACAGCCGGGTACTCCCAACATGGAGAATCCTACAAATAATGTTTTGGATCAGGCTTTCTTACTCTCCGCCCATTATGATCCGTGATGGTCACATAGAAAGGTTGCACTGACCCATGCTCCGGTCGAAACATCACGCTGTGCATGTATATGCACCTCCCTATGCTCCAGATTCGCACCAGCTCACTTATTTTATCCTCATTATGATAACCTCCCTGACCAAACTTGGTCCGAAGATATTCCTGCACAGCCTCCCTGAGCCAACTATCCCGATTCTCTTCCCTCATGATGGGCTCAGGTACATAAGGGTACTCATACCCATGCGACTGCCTATACTCTGTATGCTCTGTCGGCACAGCTCAATATAGTGAGTTTGCGGTGCCCCGCCCTGCTCGGCAGTACCCAAAACTCTGGCTCTTCCGGAGCAACTTCGTTATATAGAATACTGGGTCCCTTGGGTTTAATGAGTTTCTGCTCGATCTCCCGGAACCTATGATCTATCTCATCCTCCACCTCCTGCGGAGTAAAAGCACCTGTTGCCCACCAATGGTCTACGATATTATTCTTAATGAGCAGGAACCGTGTACGGTCCATTCCGGCATGGTACCCAGTAAATAAAGGCGCCCACCATTTGTCACGGTGCTCGTATTCTGTAGACCGACTAGTGTGCTCTACCTCAGATTCTGCCTGCGAGGAAACACCAGACGTCCCCACCTCGGTAGAGCGCGAGCAATCTCTCCTCCCTTTGGCATTAAAGTACCTGGTAGGGTTCATCTTTTGAACCACCTTCGGAACAGGCCCAGACTCTGCTGGAGTATGTGACCCTCGGGCTCTCCCTCTAGCGCTAGGAGAAAACGGCACAGGGTTAGACACAGGTATCACACGGTCATAAGGTATTTCCCCATCCGACCCCTCATCGCTCAACTCCCAATTCCGCAAGTCCTTGGAATACTTCGGGTATTTGTTTAATTTATCCCCCCTAGGTCCCAGTGGCAATACTCGTGATGGGGTAGGTGCAGTGGCCGGGGTGATGGAGCTATGGGCTGGGGCAGGGGCAACGTTCATGTCATTGTCCAGCAAGCGGGTGATACAACGACCAAGGGAAGCTTTCTTGGGCGTGTTCTCTGCCATGTGTCGCGCCTCTCCCTAAGGACCTGGGCTCTTCAGGGTGGCCATTGCAGTGGCCATAGCTACTCTCCGTGAGGAGAACAGCGCTTCCGGACCTCGTTTTCTGGTGGAACCGGAAATTACGTCATCAACTGGGCCCTTAGAATCTCCCTCTGCTCCGTGGTCACGCACCGGAAGTGCGTCAAAGACCGGCATGGGCGTTGGCGGAACATCCGGTTCACGGACGGACAAGTAGGCCGCAAGCCTCTCCTTCTCGTCCTCCGCGGTCGCTGCTGTCGCCTGGCGGGAGTAAGGGGGTGGTGGAGTCTCCTTACCGCTCCGCTGCTGCGTGATTATCTTTGGATCCTCCAGGGTCATATCGGTCTCCGTTTCTGCCGCACTGGGAGTCACCACGGCCGTGGGACTCTTACGGGCCTCCGGCCGCACCAGCGCTCGCCGTCGGAAGGTTTCCGGACTCGTCTGCTCCCTCGATACCTTTGGGGTTGTTTGCCGGTAGGAGCATTGCCACCGATGGCGCTCCAACCTCTTCCTCCGAGGATATCAGGATCAGATCCTCCGCTAGGGAGTCACTGGGTTCTTCAGCGATACAACCAGTGGGTATAGGTACAAAGCAGTCTCGCTCCGGTACCTCCACTGTGGTCGCGCTCTACTCTGTCGACAGCTCGCTCGGTTCAGTAGCGGGCTGGGCCTTGGTTCCCCCCGCTTGGGTGTAACAGGGAACCAGGGCAGTCTTGTCTTTACGTTCCGCCACCTCTGTCAATGTTCCCGGAGAGGAACCCCGCGGGGTCTCGATCAAAGGCCACGGCTCGTTCGGCCATAGATAAAACGTGCCACATTGAGGGCATCGGGCCTTGGTGCTTGGTACCGCGCCCTGTATCCCGCAGTGAATGCACAAACACCGGAGGTATTCGTGCTCAGCTACCTCCACTACCAGTAAGCCTCCTGGTAGTTGGTAAATAGTAGTGCTCATCTCCGACATGATTAGTTCAGGAGTTGAACAGTTCAGGGGTTCAGCTGCTTGCTCCTCGAATGCCAGACAGAAGTGAAGCTCTTCGTTCTCGCTTCCTGTCCCTCCCTTTGCTGAGGACGCTCCCGATTGGCTCTCCTTGTGCCCCCTCCCTCTGGTGGAATCCAGAAGCGGGCCCTCCTACTTTCAGCGTGACGCAACTTGGTTTGTTGACCAGTCAGAGCACAGGGGGGTGCGCTTTCGCGCCGCTCCGCTCCTCTTGCAGGGAATCTGGGTTTGGCACCAAACCCCTGCACATTTCCCGCCACATTTCTCGCACAGTTCTTTTGCACAACTCACGTGCTCGCTCCAGGACTGGCGGGAAACGCCATTTTAGATCGGCTGCGAACTGCTGGGCCGTTGATGGAGCGTTTGTCGCCATTTTAAATTGTCCTTTGCTCCGCGGAGCACATGTAGGGACGGCAGACATCTTCGATGCGCCCACAACATGTAATCGTGTACTACTCTCGGTGTCTAGGATGCGATCTGCTCCTAGACCCGAACTGATCTCCTCGACACTTCCTACTTCACTCCTCATGCTTTATGTGGTACCCACTAATATGAGGTGGCATACCCCAGGCTCAGCAGAACTCCTTCTGTGTGTGTACTGTGCTCAATGTTCATTCCGTCAAGTGCTCTGTGGTGCGTTCTTTGGGTGCTAGCTAGTGTACCGGGCATCTCCCTAAGTACGGTCGTCTCCTACTTTTGGCCACTCATAGCGCGGGCCCTGCACCATGGTCCCTGGACTAGTTAATAGGCTGACCTCCCCAGTTGCTGCACACTATCTACCTCAAGGGACTCGGGCAGCTATACCTAGGCACCCCTCTTACGCCACCCGCTTAGGGCGCCCAGGGCGTACTGTGCGAGAGCGGGGATCCACGCTCCCCTGACTACCCCCGGTGTGCAATTGCACCCTACGTTCCTCAGCACTTGACCGGAGAGTGCACATCACTCTTTCTGTTCTGCCTTGCTGTAAGCCTGTCCTGTTTCTCTCAGCAGCGCCTCCAAATGTAACCCATCTACCCCCCCCCCCTAGACTCATCTGACATATCTAGGGTGTGTGAGGGCGGATTACTGTACATTTACTTAGTGGTGCGTACCTGTGTGGAACAGGAGGGCCTGAGTCTCCCGCGATGGTGTGGGGGATCACAGGGCCAGGCTTCTGGGGTAGTAGCCTCCATGCTTTAGTGGTGCAGCGCCTCCATCCTCTATACTCCCAGGGATGTGGGATAGGACCTGTATAGAAGAGTGAACCCTGGTCCCAGGGTGGATGCTCCAGAATCACACAACAGTCTTGATATAAAAGTATTGTCTCTCTTTATTTGTCGGATCAGTGCCTCCAAATGTAGTGGCGATAAGCAGCCACAACAACAACAGCAATGTCCCACTTATCACTCGACCCCTCTCCCTGTACAGGTCTTTCCTCCTCTACTTCCCTCCAAATTTATCCTCCGACAGGATGGTCTGGGCTGGGGCGTCAATACCCCATTGCCCACCTCAGAGGTCTCCCCATCACCCCAGCATTGGAGTGAGGGGCATTGGTCCACTGGGTCTATGGTGCTATCAGCTCTACTCAAGGTGGCTGAGTCTCTCCTCTCCTTTGCATGCTCCAAGCTCAGACTCTGCTTCAGCACCCGCTCCAGACTCGGCTACAGCACACCAACTCTCTGCTCCAGCACTAACTAACTCAACTCAAACTCACAGGAGCAGCCCACTAAATAGAGACAGCCCCGCCTATCATGATGTCAGCAGACCCCTCCCCTGTGTCTCTGCCTGCACACAGAGTCAGGGGGCCTACCTCCACCAATCAAGTCAGGGCTTAAGGCGGGGAAAACCCATGATCACTACTGGTGCCTGCCCTTAACAGGACTTACCACAGTAGGAAGGAGATAGGTATAGCCTATGCTGTTTACAGGGGGCTTCACCAATACCAGAGGGCTTCCACCATTAAATGGCTCTTGTCAGAGAGAGAAGGTTCTCTGACACGTCTGTTACCAGTCCATTCATTGTGAGTGAGACCTATTTAGAGGTTATTGTTTGCACATACATTCATTTATTTATTGATCTGCACTATTATTATTTCTTCCACTTTTCTTCCCTGTACCCTTAAATCCCTGTGTGTCCTTCTTAAAACATGTTGTTCTTGAATGCTGGCCCCCACACAAGAAGCAGGTGTTCCGGAAATTGCAGTTGTCATACTTACACCTGGACTCGTTAAATCCCCAAAATACGCCTTGTTGTTTTCCGGTCGTTTAACCCCAAACCGGTGTGTATGTGTGCTAGATTGCCATGCGTCGCTACCGCCGCTGCTCGCCCTGCGAAAGGGCGTTGCCCCTCCACCAGATATATACACTAAATAGAGGTCTACAAGTACATCCTTAAAGTCCCACGATATTTTCCCTTTGTTAGCTTCCGTACACTGTCTGAATTCCTAGTCATATTTCCACCAACCCATGCCCCCGTGGTTTTGGTACAGTATGCATCACCAATCATGCCCTGGTACTTAAAGAGCACTGAACACAAATGTGGTTCTTTTCCCCCCATTATGTAGAAAGAGAAACAGAGGGGCGCAGACAAGGGTCAGAGTTAATATCAGACCAGTAGTTGAAAACACATACAATAGTAAACCAATGGTTAGGAGCACATGGGTGATAAGAGTATAATGTAATATGTACTCTCACAGGCCTGTGTGGTACTGGGTAGAACTATAGGTGTGTGCACGGTTTGTGCAGAGACCTGGACCAGAAGTTGTGTGTCTGTTCGAGGACACCGTAGCTGGCACCTGCACTGACCGGACACGGCGAACAGGAGCACACTGCACCGGAGAGCGGGAGGTTGACGTCGGCGTCCCTGAGCAGTTTTTTACATGTGAGTGAATTGTTGTCTCACATTCTTTGCCAATAAACGTATTTTTATTCATCTGTGTGGCGCTGCCTTCCACTACATGCGCCCTGAGTGGCCCATCCATGATGTACAGAGGGAGAAGGAGCATGACTGACTAGCAAGAAGGAGGGAAAGAAAATAAAGATAGCTATAGTACTACCCAGTACCACACAGGCCCGTGTTAGTACATAATACATTATACTCTTATCACCCCTGTGCTCCTAACCATTGGTTTACTATTGTATGTATTTTCAACTACTGCTCTAATATTAACTCTGACCCTTGTCTGCGCCCCTCTGTCTCTCTTTCTACCTATGTTTTCTTGAGGATCGTGGGAAGATTCTTTCCAGGGGTTGATGGCAAAAATGTGTGGTGCTCTAAAAAAAAGCCTCAAAATATGTTTAAACAAAAAATATAAAGTTCGCTGAATTTATATAATGATTCCTGAAGTGGAACTCCCTGGATAATGAATAAGGGATAGCCAACCCATAGGACATGGAACAATCATGTATTGATCACTACTCCATTGTAATCTGACTAGTGGGCTGGGGCCCCCACGAGCAATGTAGTAAGGGGCCACACAATAAAATGCCCCAGCATGTAATGTCAGAATGGAAAATATGCGTGTGATATAAAATAACTCAAGTTAGAGTTGGTGAAATCCTTTCGGCTGTCCAATCTTCTTCTTTCACAGCAGGGAGTGTGCTTCCATTTTTTTCTGGATAATATGACACGAAGCAAAAGGTGGGGGTCTGTGTACCCCGTAATGTAGCTGTATTTTTTTGTAATATCCATTAAATCATTTGTTTTTATGGGCACAAGCTCTCTTGGATTTCATTAAAAAAAAAAATTTTTTGCTTTCCTGAGTATTAGTGCCTGCTTTTTCCTTTTGCTTCTTTCCAGGGGTTGAGCAGCAGACACTGAGCATTTGAAGTGTGATATATGTATATTTATTTTTGACCTTATTCTTCTGTTCAGTTTCAAGCATTGTGTGAAGGGAGCGCCCCAGTTCACTTCCATTGTTTCCCCACATTATGCCTGCCAGTATGTCGAAAGCTTTTGACCATTTCTGGTGTGTGCGGGGCAAGAGTCTTCTCTCTACGTCTTCCTTCTTTGCATCACCTTTTCTGGTTGACCTTGCCAAAGCTTCCCTATAGCCTGGAAGCAATGATAACATTTCCACGAATTCCCCTGCCCAAATCTTATCTTTTATCACCTGAAGCAAATGTGTGCCCAATGGCCTAGCAATGGTTGTATATGAATCTCCGTATACCACGTCAGACAGCCTCCTAACCTCTGGTGTTGTTGGTGACGTGGCTGCCCACGTGTTCTCAAGTAAGTTTTGGGTGAGCAAAGCTGCAGGCAGTGTGGCCGACGTGGATGTACCTGAATTCTCAACTAAGACCTGGCTGGGCAACGATGGAGGCTGTGTTGTGGCTTTTGTGGATTAACCCAAGTTCTCACCTAAAATGTGGCTAGTCAAAGTTGCAGATAGTGTGTCTCCGAGTCCTTGTTGGGACCATCTGACTGCCTCTGACGCTGTTGTCCCTTGAGTATCGCTTGCAACTCCTGTGTTTCCTGTCTGTCATGTAGTTAAAATTGCCGCCAATGCTGTCAGCACCTGCCTTACACCCCTTAATATTGATTCCAACATTTGTGCCCCCACATCACTGGCTGACTCAGTTTCGCTGACCTGAGTTGCCAGGGTGCTGGCAAGCCTCTTGGGGGTTGCGCTCCTGCCCCCTGTGGCTGATTCGGACATTGTGGTCCGCTTACCCTTTGACGTTTCCTTTGTTGAAATATGCGGTATCATGGGCAGCGTTGTGAACCGCCTTTCGGTCTCCGCCCCAGTGAACTCCTCACCCACCCTCTGACAGAAGGTCTCCCCCAGCGTCCGGAGCATCTCTGAGCTTTCGACGACGTACCACCAATGCTGGGTGGCGATGGCGACCGCATCTCAGCCATTTCCAGCCCACCTGAAATTACAGAATGAGAATTACAGAATGAGGCCGAACCGCCACGGCTTTTCTGCGATAGCCTATGGCCTTAAATATCTAAGTGTTGATATGCCCCCCTGGTTTTCCCTTGAGCTTCCTTGCACCTCAAGCCTCTCTGACATTACAGAATGAGGCTGGGCCCCCACCGGCTTCTCTGTGACAGCCTTAAATATGTATGCGTTGACCTGCCCCCTTGCAACGCTAAAGTGGGTTGCTACTCCTGGCTGTGGCTGCCCTCATCACTTGATGAGGGCCGTGCGTCCACGCATGTTGCGGTGTAACCACCTTGTCCGATCATTCTACCTTGTCCGCCCATCTGGCCTTGCCCAATCACATTGTCTTTTCAACTCTCAGCTCCGTGCCTTAGTGTATACATTTGCTGCTTGAACCATCCTTCCTCGTGGTTCTGTGCCTCTGCAAGTGTTGAATGGTTATATTTTCAAAAGACATCACTGCTGGTAATATACTGTATCAGAGATGGTGGCTTGTGCTTGTGTGGTAGAATATATATTGCTAGTGAAGATGAGCACTGTATGTGTAACACTTTATATTTTATTGTCGTGCATGTGTCGTGATTATTGCGCTGTCGATAGAGATGGTCATGA
This sequence comes from Ascaphus truei, assembly GCF_040206685.1. NCBI lineage: Eukaryota > Metazoa > Chordata > Amphibia > Anura > Ascaphidae > Ascaphus > Ascaphus truei. The sequence goes on along the minus strand of NC_134486.1, from coordinate 374,567,854 downwards.
ATCCAGGGAAAATTGCATTGAAATTGAACAATGTAAAAATTCCAGCTGCAAAAAACACGAAATATTATGTTATCATTAGTCCACCATGTGTCCCAGATCAAAAACCAACATACAAGAAAACCTCTGTAAAGCAATATCACAATATGTTAGTGCTGGCCCGTATTGAAATGAAAACCCTTTTAGTAATATATTGTCCTTGCAGATCATTTTTTGATTTTTTTATATGTATAGTGTGGACATGTCTTTTGTTATATGCGTGCCAAGCCGTGTAAAATTAACAAAGAAGTATTGATAATTTGTCGAACATATAAGGTTTGTCTCCTTACATGGGTTATTTTTAAACACAATTACACCATTGTAATTCTGTATTTGCTCCCTGCATAACATTCCCTTTCCTAAAGGGCCATACATAAATACATTTGCAATGAATGTGGGCAAAAAAAAATTAAATCACAATAAAAATAAAATTAAAAAAAACCTGTAAAGGAATAATAACATACATTCAATTTTTTTCCTTACCTTTATATGTCTTCACTCTCCGATTCCCGTGGTTACCGCAAGCTTTTGGACCAATCCATGATCCCAAGCAGCAACGGGCCACAGGTAAAAAAAATCCAGTCCTTTTCTTCTTAGTTTACATTTTTTTTTATAGCACAGGATAGGTACCTCAGACTTGCGGGGACCACCCGAGAGCCCCCACCGGCATTGAGTCTGGAGTCTGGAAATGGAGTCTGGACATGGCCTTATTTTTCAATGCTCTCCCCATTTCTGCCTCTCCTTATATTTCAGATTGTATCTCTCAATATACCCCTATTTGCTCTCTATGCTCTGCTCTGGCCTGTTTTCTCTCTAAACCAATGCTACTACAGTTCACTCACACCTACAATTCATCTTACATGCTGCACACTACCTCTGGGACTCCTCCCTTTCAATGTCTGCCAAGCACCTTCTCTCTCTAGCTTCACAACACATCTGAAAACTCACCTGTTCAACAAGGCGTTTAAATTGTCCTGGGTTACCACTACTAAATACATTATACACATTAACCAATACATTCAAATGTACTTCTACTGTTTCCATTTATCTCCCATGACATGCCGATTAGATGGCAAGGTCTTCAGGGCACAGAATTCCAATGTTACATTTATGTATTGGTGTTCTTATCCAATCTCTGTATTGTAGTTGCACTGTAATGTTTGTAAAAAATGTCAAGCCCAGCAAATCTGGTAGGTGCTATAAAAAAAATATACACTGTACATACAAGTCTAGAAACACCTGGTGACAGAAAATGTTAACAATTAGAACATTTGTGCTGAATCTTGGGGACCTAATGATTCCCTTACTTAGGGGATATATGCTAGATAAGCCCTAAGTTATCTTTAGTAAAACCCGTACTCTTAAAAACATTCTGGCTTCAAGTGCCCTCAAAGGGTCTAAATAACACAGTAAACGAGTGTTAAAAGCTCTTTTTGTTTTAAATGAGATGTTGAGCTGACACCCTTTATGACAAAATGTGTACCCTTTGGATATTCAGTTTTGTGCTTATTTTATTTTTAATTATTTTATTTTCTATATTTCTTTTTTCTATTGTTATTATTTTGTTTGTATTTTATTTTTGTCATTGCTACTATTACTCATTATTTATTTTTGGGAGGGTTTATTGATGTTCCCCCACTATTCCCTATTATTTTTATTCATTGATACAATTGTTCTGATTGTCTTGTTTATTTTGATTGTCTTGTAAATGTATTGCCATTTGGGATGTTTGATGTGTATATTGTTACTCTGTGTCTTGTTGGTAGTAATTATGTCCTTGTGAATTCAGTTTTACAAATGCCGATTTGCACCATGTGTTTTGAATCTGGCTGCCTATATACAGTATGGCTGCCTGAGGGATTCCTTGAGACTGCCCCTTGACGAAGCGTATGATGCGTGCTTTCACTCGGCTGCCAATCAGTTGTCCGGCTGGGGAACCAGTGTTTCAAATAACTGCTGTGTTGCCTTGCGGGACACTCCATGATAGGAGGTCAGAGAACTATCAGCCAGGCATTTTGTTGTGTAGCGGTGTTCCAAGAGCGTGCCGATGTGTATGTTACTTGATGTGAGTTTTTAATATTTTGCTACTTACTACTTGCTACTGTACTTACTTTTCATTATAAATTATTTTTATACTTACCTGTCTCCTCATTGCGCTCCTTCTTGTTTTCATTTTCCAAGTATTGCCCCGTTGACCATGGGAGTATTTGGAGCAGCAGGAGGGACTATCACATAAGTTACTTACAATTCACCTTGATTCAGCGCTTGTGATACTATGGACCCTAATGATTCTACCTTGCATTAATTTTAGTAAAAGTGGTCTGTTAGTGTTACTCACCGAGAACTGGTAAGTTTGGTTAGCATTACTAACATGATACATAGATTCACTGTATATACGATAGATAGAAAGATAGATAGATAGATAGATAGATAGATAGATAGATAGATACAGTGGCGGCCGACCTGAGTCTAAATCGGCTAGATCCGCGGCTCTCAGATAATCCCGGTCAGGTGTGGTTTTTTTGGTCCGGAGTGAATTGCGTTATTTTAGCGCTCGTAATATTAGCATTTTATTCTCGCTGTCTGCAATACTGCAATGCCGTGTAAAAACTCAGGGGGGTGTTTTGCGAGCTGTTGTCTTGGAAGTCTAATACCTTCGCGGTTCAACCTACGTCAGTACACAGTCTGTGTGTGCGCGCACAGTAATTGTAAATTTGCCTATTTAAAGTATACTGTACATGCATTTGCAGTGCTGTACTGTACAGTATGTCTCATTTGAAAATTGTTGAAACGCATAGGCGTGTACAGTACTGTAACAGTGTCACATTTCGGCATATACAGCGCTCTCCCCTCGCTCAGGATAATTAACTGCACTGCAGGGTATTTGAACTTCTTATCTTCTCTACAATGCAGTACATCTCTCTCACACCATTCCTTTGAATGTGTGTCTGGTTTCAATCACATTCCTGCTTGACAGCAGGTGATTACAACGCATGCGCCTGTTACTTCGCCCACCACTGCTTGCTTGCTTGAGTGAGTGACCAAAAAAAATTGTAATTTTTTTATTTTTATTTTCTCCACAAGCCTGCAGAAACCATCTTACTGTATTTCGATATTCAATCTGTGCTGTAGCTTTGGACTGCGACCCTGTGCGTTTGACTGCACATGGTTGATTTGTGTGCTTTTTACGTACTATATTTGGGGGTGTATTATTATGATGAACTGTCTTTTGAAATTAAAGTATGTCTTTATCTTTGAACTTCATGCAGCTGTACCCTGTAGCCCCCTCCCCCATGAACACACACAAGGTTAGCTCAAGGATTTGAAATTCCACGGAGTCGTTAATTTTATGTCTCATTTGAAAATTGTTGAAACGCATAGGCGTGTACAGTACTGTAACAGTGTCACATTTCGGCATATACAGCGCTCTCCCCTCGCTCAGGATAATTAACTGCACTGCAGGGTATTTCAACTTCTTATCTTCTCTACAATGCAGTACATCTCTCCCACACCATTCCTTTGAATGTGTGTCTGGTTTCAATCACATTCCTGCTTGCCAGCAGGTGATTACTATGCATGCGCCTGTAACTTCGCCCACCACTGCTTGCTTGAGTGAGTGACCAAAAAAAACAAACATTTTTTTATTCTTATTTTTTCCACAAGCCTGCAAAAACCATCTTGATACTGTATTACGATATTCAATCTGTGCTGTAGCTTTTAACTGTGACCCTGTGCGTTTTACTGCACATGGTTGATTTGTGTGCTTTTTACGTACTTTATTTGGAGGTGTAGGGATCATATTATTATGATGAACTGCCTTTTGAAATTAAAGTACTGTATGTTATTATCTTTGAACTTCATGCAGCTGTACCCTGTAGCCCCCTCCCCCACAAACACGCACAAGGCTCGCTCAAGGATTTGAAACTCCACAGTCATTAATTTTCTGAAGCTTGACATTGTGTTCTTAATCCGTCCATAGCCGAGCGTCACCTCACTGCGCCTGCGTGTAATCCTCTTTGAGATGGGCGCTAGCTGATTACTGCGCATGACTCAACCAACCACCCCCCCTCCACAGAGTCATTAATTTTATGAAGCTTGACATTGTGTTCTTAATCCGTCCATTGCCGATCGTCACATCACTGCGCCTGCGTGTAATCCTCTTTGAGATGGGAGCTAGCTGATTACTGCGCATGACTCACCCAACCCCCTCCCAACCCTTTGAGGCTTTGTTTATGGTAACGCTTTGGAAAATCCCTTCTCGAATTTGATATGTAAATCTGATTTGCACAGCATTGTGAGAATTGAGAGTTAAAAAAACCATTAACTGATTCATGTTGTTTTGTCATTCATTCTTTTTCTTTGGTGTACTGTAGGTGTTGGGGGGGGGGTTGTCAATGATTATGATTAGCAGGAATGTAAATAAATATTTATTTTACCAGGAACAAAAAAAATTAATGTAAAATGCTTGCCATTGTGTTTTTAATCAATTCCTAGCAGAGCATCACCTGTCTATGCGCTTGTGTGTAATCCTCTTTCGGATGGGAGCTAGTTGATTACTGCGCATGCGCCTGTAACTTCACCCACCACTGCTTGCTTGAGTGAGTGCCCCCCCCCAAAAAAAAAATATTATAATTTTTTAACTGTTATTTTATCCACAAGCCTACAAAAACAATCTTGATATTACGATATTCAATCTGTGCTGTAGCTTTTGACTGCGACCCTTTGCGTTTGACTGCACATGGTTGATTTGTGTGTTTTTTATGTACTGTATTTGGGGGTGTAGGGATCAAATTATTATGTTGAACTGCCTTTTGATATTACTGTACTGTACGTAATTTCTTTGAACTGCTGCACAGCTAATCCTTCATACAGCCCCCTCCCCCACGCATACACACAAGGCTCACCCAAGGTTTTGAAACTCTTATCGACAGACACCTCCACAGAGTCATTCATTTTCTGAAGCTAGTCATTGTGTTTTAATCCGTCCCTAGCCGAGCGTCAATCACCTCACTGTGCCTGCGTGTAATCCTCTTTGAGATGGGAGCTAGCAGCTTACTGCGCATGACTCACCCAACCCCCCCCCTCCACAGAGTCATTAATTTTCTGAAGCTAGTCAGTGTTTTTTTAATCCATTCCTAGCCGAGCGTCAATAACCTCACTGCGCCTGCATGTAATCCTCTTTGAGATGGGAGCTTGCTGATTACTGCGCATGACTCACCCAATCAACCCCACCCAGCCCTTTGAGGCTTTGTTTACGGTAACGCTATGGAAAATCCCTTCTCAAATTTGAAATGTAAATCTGATTTGCACAGCATTGTGAGAATTGAGAGTTAAAAAAACCATTAACTGATTCATGTTGTTTTGTCATTCATTCTTTTTCTTTGGTGTACTGTAGGTGTAGGGAGGGGGGGTTGTTGTCAATGATTATGATTAGCAGTAATGTAAATAAATATTTATTTTATTTTATCAGGAACCAAAAAATACAAATATAAAAATAATCATGTATAATACATAATGCAGTCTTTATTAAGTTCTTCTGGCAGATTGAAATTGGATAAACATTTATAGAACATTTGTAAAACATGGATAAACATGAATAATGCACATTTATAATAATATTATTTAATAATATATAATTTATAATAATATATATATATATATATATTAGTATAATTTTTTCCGTCTTTATCTTCTTCCTCATTCTGTGTACAGTACAGTAGTTCATTGAGAGAGGAGAGGTTTTGTGTACATCATTACTGCTGTTTATATACTGTACACTTGACTGTACAAACAGATTAGACTGCACACAACACCCCCCTCCCTCCAGGCCATCCTTTTTTCCTGAAAAGACAAGAAAACAAAAAATTAGTGCAGTTATGTGCGTACTGTATTATGGCATTGTGTGATGTGTAGTACAACTGTAGATGGCTGGTGCTGCTTTCTCTGGGGAAAAAAATTGAGCAGTTAGTAGGCAGTTAGTACTGACAAACGAGTCTATACTGGAACTACTGTATACTCTGACTACTGTTAAATACTATGTAACCAGATGGCTGGTGCTGCTCTCTCTGGAAAGAAAAAAATTGAGCAGTTACTGTACTGTAGGTGCATACTGTATTATGGCATTATGGCATTGTGTATGCAGTTAGTACTGTCAAACTAGTCTATACTGGAACTACTGTATAATCTGACTACTGTTAAATACTATGTAACCAGATGGCTGATGTTACTCTCTCTGGAAAGAAAAAAATTAAGCAGTTACTGTACTGTAGGTGCATACTGTATTATGGCATTATGGCATTGTGTATGCAGTTAGTACTGTCAAACTAGTCTATACTGGAACTACTGTATACTCTGACTACTGTTAAATACTATGTAACCAGATGGCTGGTGCTGCTCTCTCTGGAAAGAAAAAAATTGAACAGTTACTGTACTGTAGGTGCATGCTGTATTATGGCATTACGGCATTGTGTATGCAGTTAGTACTGTCAAACTAGTCTATACTGGAACTTCTGTATACTCTGACTATCAGGAAAGAAAAAATCTGTGCCATACTTACCTGTATCATACTGTACTTACAATACTACAGTACAGTACTACTTTCCTGATGCTTGCCCATTATGCGCGATCATAATGGGCAACACAGTCGCAATATGGTCTATATATTTATTGCAGCGTTCCACGGTGAGTACATCGTTCCAAAAACTCAGTATGCCTTTCGCCAACTCATCCTTTTTGGAGGGTTTCACCACTTTCCGGATATGGTCCTTCAGCTGATGCCAGACCATTTCGATTGGATTGAAGTCTGGCGATCTGTTATTGGAAAAAAAGGACAATTAGTTTAAGAGATACAGTACACAGTAAAAACAGTGGGGAAAATATGAGACACGGTTACCGCACTTACTCCGCTGGCGTCTTCACCCAGTTGATACCGCGATCAAGGATATGCGCTGTTGATGTGGTGTGCTTCGGATCGTTGTCCTGATAGAAACAGTGACCATCCGGGAACTCGCGTGTGATGTATTGCACTATCTCAGGGACAATGTTGTCTTGGAAGAAAGCTTTATTCATGATTCCTATAACAAGAAAAGAAACGTGCGCAAAAAACTGCACAATAGTACAGTACAGTGCATACAGTAAGGTTACACTAGTAAAGTACAGTGCATAAGGCTACATTATATTTGATATATTTTACCTTCAAAGATGGCAATGCATCCTGGTCCACGCCTAGAGATTGCACCCCACACATGCAGCTTCACGGGGTGTTTTTGCCGCGGCTTCAAAGATATGCAACCTTTTTTGTGAAATGCAAAGGTTGCAAATCTCACCAGCGACACAGTAGACTCGTCAGTGAAGATGCAATCCTGGAAAGTTTCCCCACTGTCGATCCATGCCTGGGCCTGGACCACTCTTTTGATTTTGTTTACGTCCCTTATCATGGTGTATGCTCTGTAATGACAAGGAATAAATAATTTTAGCGGTACAGAACAGTTTCCTAAACAACACTTTTACCTCCTGTACTGTCCAGTACTAATCTCACACGTCCATATTTCCATCCAATGCTGCGTCTCATCTTCTCGGTCTCGGTCTCGGATACAGTGAGATTGTGATTTTCCTGCAGAGTGTATTTGACCCTTAATGCACTCTAATCATCATTCTCATCATTCTCCTCACTTATTTTGTCCACCAGAAGAGTTGTCTCCCTACAATGTAAAGAAAACCAATCCGGTAAGTTACAGTGCAGTAGACCACAAGCACAGCATGACAGTATTACAGCACAGTTCTACAGTATCAATATGCAGCAATATAAAAAATATATATACTGTTGTAATATAAATATAAATTGAAATAACAAAAATATGAGAGACAGTAGATCTACAGTACACAATATATTGTTCTATTAATATGCAGCAATATAAAAAAATATATACTGTTGTAATATAAATATAAATATAAAAAATATAAATACTGTTGTAATATAAATCTACCGAAATAACAAAAATATTAGATACAGTAGATCTACAGTACAATATTTTATATAAAAAAAAATTAAGTTGTATAAATATACTTACGCGTTAGTTACCCTATGTCAAGAAGAAATACGGTGATGTACACTACACTCAAAACAAATGGTAGCCAACCCATCGAACCCGCAGACCACTTCCTCCCATACGCTTCGACAACTCTGCCGCCGCTGTCCCGGAAATCTTCAGCCCGTCTTCTCCAGTTCTATTCGATGATGCTGCCGCTGGTGCCTGTGAAATCCACGAGTCACTTTCTCCTTTGCGCTTAGACGACTCTGCCGCTTCTCGTCTGGAAATCCAGAGGTCACTTTCTCCATCCCTCTTCGACGACGCTGCCGCTTCTCCTCTACCGGATATTCACAGGTCACCTCCTCCACCCTTCTTCGACGATGCTGATGCTTCCCTCCATGGAACCCCCATCTCATCCTCCATAGCACCCATCCACCCAGATGTCCACACGCCATGCACAAGAAGCAGCTCGTTAGACCGGATGCTGAATAGGATAAGTGTGGATATCCCCGTGGACACTATTATGCTGACAAAGATAGATCAGCTTCTGGAGACTATGCTAAATATGGAGCAATGGATGCTACATATGGATCAACGGATGGATCGACGGATGGAGAAGATAGATGCTGACATAGCGGGGATACATCATTTGCTCGGTATTCATGCCCCTGTTTCCCTGACGCCGGAGCAGGATGGTGGCATGGATGTGATGAATGGGAGCATCGACCCCCTACCATCACCAAGCGCATCCCCTCCACCAGAAGATTTAGTGTATATGTATGCCGTTGAGGAGGACATGACAACCCCGTCAAGACCATGCCAGGAGACAACACGGTGACCAAGACAGGAGGAAAGCTTCCTCCCTGACAACCTACCCTCGCCCACCGCCACAAGCACACCCGCTCATAGAAGACCTACATTCGCTAGTATCGATACGGTGCCCAACATAATCCTGTGCGATATGCCACCGGCACTCAGGGAGAAGTATAGGGTGATGAGTGCTGGTGCACCCCACAAGTATGTCTTGTTAATTTTTATGCACCATGTGTCCTACTTGTTGTACTGCGAATGGGCCTTCAAAGTGAACTACGACGGAAATCGCGTAAAAAAAGGCGCTTCCTGACAATTTAAGAAAGACCCTTCTGGAGGAATTGCAGCACTTTTTTTCAATTACAGATCCTGTAATGAAAGGCTTTGAGACTGCATTAATGGCGTTTTGCGCCATGCAAGGCATCGGCCATGGAAGGACAATCTGGTGGGGTACACATTTGAGTGAGTGTTCAACTGTTGAAAATGTTTAGTAAATGTTTTGTTCCAGTCCCCGAGGGCCGCAAACAGGCCTGGTTTTCAAGGTTGCCCTTGAGGACTGTAGTGGTGCAGGCCTGACTGACTGTTTTGCACACCATCCCACTGTAAATGTTTTGACTTGCCGTTCTTTAATAAAGGAGATGTTCCATTTTGTATATTTTATGAATAAAGAATTTTTTTTAATCACAGGTAAGACCATACTGTTGTGCTGTACTGTACATGTTTTGACCTGCTGCGCTTAAATAAAGGAGATGTTGTGTGTTTTAACTTGTATTTATATAGAAATGTTTTAACTTGCTGTACACACATTTCCAGTCCCCAAGGCCCGCAAACAGGCCTGGTTTTCAAGGTTGTCCTGAAAACCGGGCCTGTTTGCTGCCCTCGAGGACTGTAGTGGTGCAGGCCTGACTGACTGTTCTGCACACCATCCCACTGTAAATGTTTTGACTTGCCGTTCTTCAATAAAGGAGATGTTCCGTTTTGTATATTTTATGAATAAAGATTTTTTTTAATAACATGTGACTGTAAACCATACTGACTGACTGTAAATGTTTTTACTTTCTGTAAATAAATGTTTTTACTACTGTAGCAGTAAACCATACACCTGTTGATGTTTTGAATTGCTGTGCACTTAAAATGTTTTAACATTGTACAGTATTTGTAAATAAATGTTTTTGTATTTACTCCACCAATAAAAGAACATGTTGATTTGTTTTAAATTGTTCCATTGGCTCCTTTGATACTGTAACAAAATACAGTGTTTCTAGAATGTACACTACTGTCCTGGCATACTGTACTGTATACTGTAGGCATGCTCAGTACTGCACATCACAAGAGTATTAAAAAAATAGAAGACACATACTATACTGTACAGTATGTACTGGTACTGTATAGAAGACACATACTGTATGTACTGTAATACATGTAGAATAAATGCATACTTTTTATTTTTTCGGGTTTATTACACAGTATACTGTATATAAAAAGTATTGTATACTGTACGGTCGGAAAACATCAGCATACTGTTTCAGATATTCTAATCTAATCAATAACAACGGCAACTAAACTGTAGACTCCAGTACGTGGTTTTTTAAATCCGATTCAACAATGTACAGGCATTGTTACACAAAGCGATATTATCCATCGAAATCCCTCCATTAGCCGTTTTCTTTTCTGAGGAAAAACAAAAAGAAAAGTTTTACTGTAATGGTCAGTCCCCACAGAAGTTCCCAGCCAGTCCCACCAATAATTTCCCCGGGGGCGTCTCCTGTTCACATGTGCATGTGCCTACCGTCGATATGATGACACGCATATGCGTTTCAAGAAGGTTCCAATACACATGCGCCTAGCGTTCCACCAATTGTTCAGTATCTGCCGTACTGTAGAAGCCAATGATATTGCTTACAGGAGAATCGCTTGACTTTTGAATCGCACCGATATTGATATTGTCAAAATAAAAAAAACACAGAAAATAATACGGCAACAATACTCACCATAGAATTTTCCAATCAGCTGGCGCCGACGCTGGGCCACTGCCAGTCCAGTATTCTTGATCATACACGTTGATAGTTGGCAGCGGGACTACTACACCTGTAGTCAGCTGATGAGGCTGGAAATCGCTTAGGTACATGCAAGCTTGCTCGAAACTGCATGCGAAATCCGGCTCAGGCTTGCTGGATAGACAGCAAGGATTGTCACTGACGGTGGGACCGTTATTGGAAGCCGGTGCTGGTGCTGGTGCATTACTTGGCAGCGACTGTCGTTTCTTAGTTGGTTTTAACACGACCTTTCGACTTTTGCCGTCTGCATGATCATAGATACAGGAAAAAGCCGGTGATACACACCAATACCCTCCAATAAATTCGGGATCAATACGATAAAAACATGGATCGCTACATAACCTTTTCCTTATTGCACACTTCCACACATGAGGAGCTGGTGAAAATTTGTAAAAGTCATAGTTTTCGATAAAATACTGATAAATTTGAACAACTGTTGCCATCTTATCATTAATCGCGGCCCATATCAAATACGCGTAACTTCTGTCGGGTTTTTGGAAAACGGGCTGCAATTGAACACTCATGGCGGCGGGTCTCTGGAGAATAACAGAAACTGGTCTTGTCTTTCTTAAATATGAAAAGCCTAAATTGATACATTATTGTAACCTCTTCCTTCAGTCTCAAGGCCAATTTACAATAGCACACCGTGGTATCTTTTTTGAACAAAACACCTGCAAGTCGACACATTACTGAAGCGCATGCACATTACAATTCATGAATATCTGCCATCTGGCGGACACGCGAAGAATTGCAACCTATTAAATCCGAACCATTCTCAATAAACGCATCAACCGCACGTCAACCGCGCATGACCCGCGCATGACCCGCGGCTGAGAACGCAACATGAATGCGGCATGCACCCGGTGAAGTGCGTCGCATTCGAGAAAAAATCCAGGAAAAATGCGGCGATGTTTTAGAATAAAATGGGCCGCAGCAGTAGATAGATAGATAGATAGATAGATAGATAGATAGATAGATAGATAGATAGATAGATAGATAGCGTGTAGCAAAGGGATCTTTGTTTGATTTTTTTTCTTCCCTCTTGTTAGTTAAAAATATTCTAATTTTGATGAATTTCATTGTCACCATACTTATACATATTGCTTTGTTTAATTTTTCTATGTATATCTCACTCATTACTGATAAGAAAGCTATGAACAATATATCACCAGTCTGCAATATATGTAATATCAGCGGTGCGTAAACTAGGGGGGCAAAAGTTTTTTCAGGGTGGGGCACGGTGGTTGCAGAGGCCCCGCGCACTTCACCAAGGCATTTAAATTAAACGCGTGAGGCTTCTGCAACGTCCCTTACCTTGTCTTCAGAGATGCTTCAAATGATGCCACGGGGTCACATAACATCACGTGACCCCATTGCAACCTGATGTCATGTGACCACGCTGCGTCATTTGACGCCGAACATAAGGTAAGGAGGGAGGTCTGAGTAGGGGGGTAGAGCAGACAAGAGGGCACAGGGGGGCGCAGGGGGGAAAGCTTGCGCTCCCATGTGTAATATCATAGGATGTCATTATTTGTTTAAAAGTGTGTGAATATTTAGTTTCGCCAAGGGAGAGAAATAACCATAGCTTTGCAAGAAAAAAATATATATTATTTACAAATTTTCGCAGTCCTAAGGCAAAACAAATTCAAACTAATATGGCTGTTTCCATACTAAAAATAACCTATTGAAGTTTAATGAATATTTGCCTATGGATTACCTTAAAAAATGAATCATACTCTTATGTAGTCTCCAATTACTCTTGGACGTTCTACACCAAATGTTAAGGGAATGTATTAAACTGGAGTTCTGTCAAGGGTAGCTCATACTGTTGCAGCAGTCACTTGTGACTTTTAAAGCTTGTATAAGAAATGACTTGCATTTGAAGTAACCATGCAGGTCAAAACAAACATCCCATTTAATAATAGCTGATCTAAGACAATACATTTGATCACATAAGAAGAAAAGCAGTATTGAACACATGGTATACTGTAAAATGGTTGGGAAAACATTTAACTATTGATATTATAGATGAATTATTAAACACAACGAGCAGTCTGCCAATAATGAAGCAAAAAGGGTTTCTGGACAAAAAATAAGATGGCACCTATGCAAAATGAAACATTATAAAAGGAAAGGTATTTAGAAGAGGTAGGTTACTAGCTAGATGTGGTGCAGTTGAGAAGAGTTTTATTTTGCTCCCAAAGCTGTTGTAAATTACCTAGGGAATACAGTTTAACATACAAGTGCTTTTATTTTCTCCCTTTTGTTTAAGTAAATTAATTTTAAGTACAACAAGGCAACAAAGCTGCACTTGTAGCAATGTTTTGTCATTTATTTTTAAATATTATTATATTTCAAGGTTGCTAAGAATTGTCCTTGGTATATATGGCTACATACTCTACTGATCTTGTTTACCATGAGTTTTTGTTGAGGATTTGAAGAAAGACACTTTAGAAGTTCAGCTGCTCCTACATGAAATAATAATACAATTAGAGATAATGGCATTATATTTGGGAAAAAGGAGTCCATGTCACATTGAATTTACAATCTAAGTGGTATGATGAGTCATATAGAGACATAAGGCATACAAAGAAGAGATCTCCCCAGATACTGCGGCGGGCCTCCCTGGACATTTGGTACCGAAAGTTGGGCCAGCCCAAAATTTGGGCTCAATTTCCATATCCACTCACTGGACAGGCGAGACACCGGAGGCCTGAGACAATCCTCAAGGTAAAATTGAGTGTGTTCAGAATTGGAGGGGAGGAAATTGTGTGGCTATTGTGTGGGGGAGGGACGTAATTGTGCGAGCATTGTGAGGGGGGCAATTGTGTGGGGATTGTGTGGGAGAATTGAATGGGGATTGTGGGGAGGAGAATTGTGTGAGAATTGTTGTGGTGAGAATTGTGTGTGTACTGCTGCGGCTCATTTTATTCTAACACATCGCCGGTTTTTCCCTGGCTTTTTCCTGGAATGCGACGCACTTCACCGGGAGCATGCCGCATTCATTTTTCGTTCTGAGCCACGGGTTTATTGAGAATGGTTCGGATTTAATAGGTTGCAATTCTTCGCGTGTCCGCCAGATGGCAGATATTCATGAATTGTAATGCGCATGCGCTTCAGTAATGTGTCGACTTGCAGGTGTTTAGTTTAAAAAAGATACCACAGTGTGCTATTGTAAATTGGCCTTGACACTGAAGGAAGAGGTTGCAAAAATGTATCAATTTAGGCTTTTCATATTAAATAAAGACAAAGACCAGTTTCTGTTACAGTATTCTCCAGAGAGTTGTCGCCATGAGTGTTCAAGTGCAGCCCGTTTTCCAAAAACCCGACAGAAGTTACGCGTATTTGATATGGGCCGCGATTAATGCAACAGATGAAAGATGGCAACAGTTGTTCAAATTTATCAGTATTTTATCAAAAACTATGACTTTTACAAATTTTCGCCAGCTCCTCATGTGTGGAAGTGTGCAATAAGGAAAAGGTTATGTAGCGATCCCTGTTTTTATCGTATTGATAGAAAAAACAAGAGGGTTCGGGAGTGACCACAGAACCACACTAATTGAGTAAAGTGATCAAGTATATAATTGTGGTAATTAAAGATGTGGGTGCAAACTGTGAACTGAAAAGTGAATCAGAAAAAGGGGGAAGGGGAACACAAAATGGATGTGCCCCCTAAAAGAATTCACTAAACTGCACTCCTACATAGTATAAAATTTAACTTTTAATAAATTTACTTAAAACATATATTACCAAAACGTTCTGTACTGTGAATTAAAAATAAATTAAATTGACAATACCAAGCATCCCTGTCGTTGAATGTGTGATTATACAATCCCAATTTAGCGAGTCAATATTATTGGAATTAGGAGGACAGAGGATGCTGTTAGGCGGGGTGTTAACCCCTCTGGAACGACTATGAGACCAGAAGGTAAGTATATGAAAATATATCCTACTTAAAATATATGTTTTAAGTAAATTTATTAAAAGTTAAATTTTATACTATGTAGGAGTGCAGTTTAGTGAATTCTTTTAGGGGGCACATCCATTTTGTGTTCCCCTTCCCCCTTTTTCTTTATCGTATTGAGCCACAATTTGTTGGAGGGTTTTGGTGTGTATCACGGGATTTTTCCTGTATCTATGATCATGCAGACGGCAAAAGGCAAAAGGTCGTTTTAAAACCAACTAAGAAACGACAGTCGCTGCCAAGCAATGCACCAGCACCAGCACCGGCTTCCAATAACGGTCCCACCGTCAGTGACAATCCTTGCTGTCTATCCAGGAAGCCTGAGCCGGATTTCGCATGCAGTTTCGATCAAGCTTGCATGTACCTAAGCAATTTCCAGCCTCATCAGCTCACTACAGGTGTACTAGTCCTGCTGCAAACTATCGACGTGGATGATCAAGAACACTGGAGGTAGATAAGGGGACTCTGAGCACTGCTTGATGATATCAGGCTGGAGGCAACGTGCGGTGAAAAAACTTTATTATGGCATAAAAGCCTGATTAAAAAACATGAGAAACAATTCTCTGACGCGTTTCGTCTTGCGACTTTATCAAAGAGTGCTTAGTGGCAGCCAGAGGCGTACCTTAAATAGCCCTGTGTTCATGTATGAGGAAGGGAATTCCCACCCCCCTGTGACATAGTCCACACAGCTGGTGTGATGTATGTATAACGAAAGCTTCAGCTCTCACAGCGTAATGAGGAAAACTTAACTCATATGCTGCTGGTGGACTATGACAACCCCTAAGGAAAATACATGCTAAAGCTTGATAATAGGCAAGAACACTGCTAGCAAAAATATGCACTTAGGTTCAGGTTATACACATACAGTTATTGGACTAGTAGAATATCCAAAAAGTACTCAGGTAAACAAAAGGCACAGTAGTACCATTCAAAAGTAACCCCCTAGCTGCCACTGCAAACTGGCATATAGAGAACACACAATAAACAAAACATATACAGTGGCGACATTGCTTATTGAAGCAAAAGCCGCCGGCTCCATGCGGCTGGGAAGCGGGTAGCCGCGGCGCGTGGCGGCGCACTGTGACGTCACAGTAACATGCGCGCCCGGCTTCCCCGTCTTCCCCGGCTTCCCCTGGCTTCCCCGACACCCCTGGAGATCAAATGAAGGTAAGCGGGGGTGCGGGGAAGCAGAGGGGCAGAGCAGGGGTCGGGAAGGGAGGTAAATTGCGCGCGAAGTGGAGGGGGGGTGCGTGGGGGAAACGCGGCGGCGCGCGGTTGTTACTGGCGGCAGCTGGGGTAGATCTCGGCGTGCCGTCGTGATTTAGTGCAATAAACAATGTCGGTGCTGTAGACACCTAGAAAATAAATAAAGGGAAAATTTTAAAAAAGAACTAATATAAGAATATAACTAAACCACAATGACTATACATTCTTATAATAACATAGGAAATTTTTTTTGATAAAAACTAACTATAAACTAATCTATAACTATATAAAGAATCAATATACACCTAATGTGTACTTTAAATAAGATATATAAAAAGAAAAAAAAAACATACCAAATATAAACAGAATCCCATGTCTATAAAACAGGAATGATGTATAGGAACTGATTTGTGAGTATATCAACAATATTACATTAGCAGGTGATTGAATACAGACGTAACCATATAAAACACCGATATCAATTTCAATACTGCAGAAGCTAAAATATATGTTATTTGTAATATTTATAACATACATTTAGCACAATTAGTCCATATATTATAATATTTATAACATACATTTAGCACAATTTGTCCATATAGTATATCATAATAACCATAAATCCCCCCAAAATGATCTAAAGGGATAAACAGTAAAATACAAAATGTATAACATATCTTTTGAGTGTTTACTTCTGTACTGCAGATGTCAAAAATTGAATATAAAATGATATGCATAAATCAATTAGAATTGAAATGATTTGAATATGCATGTAGCAGAAAAAATCCGCACGATTTATAATAATAGCAGTAAATACCCATACATAATCTAAAGGGATACACATGTTCAAGCCCCATAAAGGAAAAACCCTTTAGACCTCCTAAATGACAAGAGGAGAAATGTCGGGGGACCGGATGCAATAAATCCTTTTTCTTTATCAGGCGCACATGTTCTTGAATTCTTATTTTTAAAGCTCTTATTGTGCATCCAATATACGTCTTACTACACCCACATCTAATCATATAGACAACATAGCTGCTGTTGCAATTGATGAACGTCTGTATTGTCTTTTGCATTTTAGGTTTAATACATTCAATCTTTTTGGTGGGTCTAGCATATTGACAAATATTACATTGTCCACACTGGAAGAAGCCTTTAGGGATATTACTGATTCTCCCTAGATTTTGTGACGAAAAAAGGCTGGGTGACAGATGTGTCGCAAGAGATTTAGCTCTGCGAAACACTAATTTGGGCCTTACGTCTGTGATGTTTTTTAAGTCAGAGTCCAGCTTAAGGGTATCCCAATGTTTCTCAATGATTGAGCGAATATTTTTTGACTGACCACTCTGTCGTGTGATGAACAATGGTACGGATTTAGATTTATCCCCCCTCCACTTATTTTTTTCACTAATGTTTGTGGAAAGAAGATCTTCTCTTGACATAGCTTTAACCAGGGTATAGGTCTCTACAAGATCTTTTTCTAGATAATCCCTATTTTTGAACCTGGTGATTAATTGATGGGCCTGCTCTTCAAAGTTATCCTCAGTTGAGCACAGCCTCCTAAGGCATATGAACTGTCCCTTAGGTATTCCTTTTTTAAGGGGTAAAGAATGGTTGCTATTAGCCATTAGGTAAGTATTCCTGGAGTTGGGTTTTCTGTACACATCAGTCTGTATCTCTCCCCTGATATCAGTATAAATAAGAATATCCAAGTAGTGAATATGGTGACTATTGTGCTCATAGGTGAAGTGTAAATTGTAATCATTAGAGTTTAAAGTCTGGATGAAAAGATCCAGAGTATGTGCATCACCCTCCCAAATAAAAAACAGATCATCGATATACCGTCGATAGAACAAAATGTGTTGCCTAAACAAATTCAAATCACCATAAATAAAAAGTGATTCCCAAAACCCCATAAAAAGATTCGCATAAGATGGTGCAAAGGACGTGCCCATAGCTGTGCCTGTGAGTTGTAAATAATATTGTGAGTCATAGCAGAAGTAGTTGTGCGTAAATAAAAAAGTAATAGATTCAATAAGAAACACACAAAGTGCAGGGGAGAGATCAGATCTATTCAAAAAGTGTTGTGCAGCCTCAATGCCTTGTCTATGGTCTATGATGGAGTACAAGGATTGCACATCCATCGTTACCCATATACAATTTGTATTCCATTTTATTGTTTTCAGGTCTTCAATCAAATTCCTTGAGTCTTTAATAAACGATGGTAGACTTAGCACCAGAGGCTGCAAAAAGAAATCAACATAACGTGATAAAGCATCTCCCAAAGATCCAATACCCGACACAATTGGCCTACCCGGAGGCTGTGTCAGGGTTTTGTGGACCTTTGGGAGATGATAAAAAATTGGTGTAATTGGATTTGGTGTGTACAGAAAGACCAACTCTTTTGGATCAAGGATGTAAAGAACCTCCCCTAATTCAAGATGAGATTTCAATTGTTCGAGGAACTTGTATGTGGGATCTGCCTTAAGTTTTTTATATGAAGACTCATCTCCCAATTGCCTGAGTGACTCTTTGTTATAATCTTCAGAGGACTGAACGACAATCGCCCCCCCTTTATCTGCTTTTTTAATGATAAGGGATTTGTCTTTTTGGAGCTTTATAAGTTCTTGTCTTTCAGACCTCGACAGATTATCCACCCTTGGGCGATCAACCATAATGCCTTCTGCCAAGATTCTAAGGTCCCTCTCCACCAATTTCTCAAAGGTAGAGATAAAGGGACCTTTAGAATTATTGGCACAGAAGACTGATTTCCTCTTAAATTGTGTATGCTCATGTTGAAAAAAGTCAGTTGAAAGATCATAAGGTGGTAAACTGCTCCCCTCCAGGTCCGCAACAGTACAATGTTCTCTATAAGAAAGAAACTGTCTATGTATACCCACATCACATGTACTCATATTATGTGCCATAGTATTATCAGGATCCTCTGCTGGCTCGTCTGCTGAAACAACACCTGGAGAAAAGAATTTTGTTAGGGCCAATTTACGTGTGAAACACTGCAAATCTATTATAGTATCAAAGAGGCTGAAGTTACTTTGTGGGGCAAAATTAAGGCCCTTATTAAGGAGTTTTAGTTGGTCCAAAGTCAACGTAGCATTTGAAATATTAATGACATTGTCCTCCATTAATTGTACTTCTTCCTCTTTGTGGCCCCTCTTTGAAATTCCCCTCTTCCTTTTGCACCTCCGCGTCCTAAAAAAGCGGGTGAAGAGGAAGAGGTGGACGGTCTTGTATCCTCCTCATAGGTATGAACAGCAGCATTAATTCGATCTGGGTTTGTGGTGTCACGATAGATCCCTCCCGTATTTTTCTTCCTCCAAAAGTCCTCATTTTTATCTTTTTAAAACGAAATTGAGGTATTTCTATTTCCCCACTCAGAGTTATCAGAGTCTGCACTGGATACTTCTGCATATTTGTTTTTAAGTATTGATTTTTTGGGGGTAGGAAGGGCAAAACCTTTCCCCTGATTACTTCTGTCACTGTTTTTATTCTGTGGGGATTTTGATCTACCTCTGGATCGATTAATATTCGGGTTTGGGGGTCTTTCCCAATAATATACCTGTTTATTAAGATAGTCTTGTTAATCCCTCTCGAATTTAGACTGCTTTTTCTCTAGAATTGTTTTCTCCACCTCATCTATGTTCTGGGACAAGATCTTATCATTATTTGTGAAATGTTCCATTTTGTTAAATGTTTTCAGTTTGGTTTTCAACTCATTAACTTCTTTTTCCAAGACTGAATTCTCTTCTTGTTTCTGGGCTATAATTAACCCTATAAGCTTAAAGGAGCATTCATCCAAAACTGACCTCCATTTATTCTCAAAGTCCTTATTAACAAAACCGAAGGTGGGAGATTTTTTTATCCGCAACCCCCTTGGTATCCTATTAACTCTCACATAGTTATCCAAAGAGGTTATATCCCACCATAGTCTGATATTAAGAGATAAAAGTTGTTCCAACTTTTGAAAATAAGTAACAAGGTCTGATGATTCCTCACAGAACACATTGCCAGTTTCATCAAAAACATGTTCCGCTTTTCTGCTTCGTTTAGTATGATCACTGCATCTAAATACAAAGGTGTCTGCCCCATCATCCTGCACAATATCTTCTAATAAGTCATCCATTGACTGGTAATATGTAAACAGTCCCTATACAACAGTCCTGATGAAAAAGAACTTGTGATGCTCAGTAACTGCAAGAAAAAATAAAAAATGAAAAAAAATGGATGTATAAAATCAATACGCACAGAAGCCAAAAAACGTGGATGACCAAGAACACTGGACTGGCAGTGGCCCGGCGCCGGCGCCAGCTGAATGGGAAATTCTATGGTGAGTATTGTTGCCGTATTATTTTCTGTGTTTTTTTTATTTTGACAATACAGTATCAATATCGGCGCGATTCAAAAGTCAAGCGATTCTCCTGTAAGCAATATTATTGGCTGAGCGGCTTCTCCAGTACTGTGCTGCAGATACTGAACAATTGGTGGAACGCTAGGCGCATGCGCATTGGAACCTTCTTGAAACGCATATGCGTGTTATTACATCGACGGTAGGCGCATGCGCATGTGAACAGGAGACGCCCCCCAAGAAAATTATTGGTGGGACTGGCTGGGAACTTCTTTAGGAGGCTGACCATTACAGTAAAACTTTTGTTTTTGTTTTTCCTCAGAAAAGAAAACGGCTAATGGAGGGATTTCGATGGATAATATCGCTTTGTGTAACAATGCCTCCACATTGCTGAATTGGATTTAAAAACCCACGTACCGGAGTCTACAGTTTAGTGGCCGTTGTTATTGATTAGGATAGAATACTGTACCTGAAACAGTATGCTGATGTTTTCCGACCGTACAGTATACAATACTTTTTTATATACAGTATACTGTGTAATAAATCCAAAAAAAAAAAACTATGCATTTATTCTACATATATTACAGTACTGTACATACTGTACAGTATGTGTCTTCTATACAGTGCCAGTACATACAGTACAGTACAGTACTATATGTGTCTTCTATTTTTATTAATACTCGTACTGAGCATGCCTACAGTATACAGTACAGTATGCCTTGACAGTAGTGTACATTCTAGAAACACTGTATTTTGTTACAGTATCAAAGGAGCCAATGGAACAATGTAAAACAGATCAACATGTTCTTTTATTGGTGGAGTAAGTACAAAAACATTTATTTACAAATACTGTACAATGTTAAAACATTTTAAGTGCACAGCAATTCAAAACATCAACAGGTGTATGGTTTACTGCTACAGTAGTGAAAACATTTATGTATAAAAAGTAAAAACATTTACAGTCAGTCAGTATGGTTTACAGTCACATGTTTTAAAAACAAATTATTTATTCATAAAATATACAAAACGCAACATCTCCTTTATTAAAGAACGGCAAGTCAAAACATATACAATGGGATGGTGTGCAAAACAGTCTGCACCAGTACAGTCCTCGAGGGCAGCAAACAGGCCCGGTTTTCAGGGTAACATTTGAAAACCGTGCCTGTTTGCGGCCCTCAGGGACTGGAATTGTGCAGGTCTTGTGTGTGTACAGCAAGTTAAAACATTTCTGTATAAATACAAGTTAAAAAACACACAACAACATATCCTTTATTTAAGTACAGCAGGTCAAAACATGTACAATACAGTTCAGCACAACAGTATGGTCTTACCTGTAATTAAAAAAAATCTTTATTCATAAAATACAGTATACAAAATGCAACATCTCCTTTATTAAAGAAACATATACAGTACAGTGGGATGGTGTGCAAAACAGTCAGTCAGGCCTGCACCACTACAGTCCTCGAGGGCAGCAAACAGGCCCGGTTTTCAGGACAACCTTGAAAACCGGGTCTGTTTGCGGCCCTCCGGGACTGGAATTGTGCAGGGCCTGTGTGTGTGTACAGCAAGTTAAAACATTTATGTATAAATACAAATTAAAACACACAATAACATCTCCTTTATTAAAGTACAGCAGGTCAAAACATGTATAGGATACAGGGGTGGTTTCGGCGCAACTGCGCATGCCTGAGTCAAAGAGGCTCCCGGATGTTCTTCAATAAACTTTATTCTTACAAAAACACACAAGGGCTGACACCGCAATCTCCCCCTCTACGCGTTTCACCCTTACAGATAGGGCTTCGTCTCGGAGTGGGGAGAAGCGGTAGCTGCCTGATTAAATACAGGAAATGCCCGCGAAAACGGTTTAAAACATTAAAACATTAACCCCTTCAGTGCCCAAGCCTATTAGAATATTCAACACATAAGTCAATCCTATGAATAAACCGTTACTGGAATACAGTGTCTATTGTTCTTAGAATCTCTAAGTATTCAATTCATAATCTAAACCTTGTATTCAGATTAGACTCAGGCTGTACATTGAAGGTATATAAAGAAAGTAAAAAACTGCTGATAACACTGCAAGTGTCTAGTTGGGTCTCTTAAATCAATGTTTCAAGTTAATTAGCAGCTTCAGACTTATATAATGTGTACAGGCAATTCGTAACAACAAAACCATATACTACACAAATGTTATGTGTTGAATATTCTAATAGGCTTGGGCACTGAAGGGGTTAATGTTTTAATGTTTTAAACCGTTTTCGCTGGCTTTTCCTGTATTTAATCATGCAGGTACCGCTTCTCCCCACTCCGAGACGAAGCCCTATCTGTAAGTGTGAAACGCGTAGAGGGGGAGATTGCGGTGTCAGCCCTTGTGTGTTTTTGTAAGAATAAAGTTTATTGAAGAACATCCGGGAGCCTCTTTGACTCAGGCATGCGCAGTTGCGCCGAAACCACCCCTGTATCCTGAATATCCATAGACGGCGGCACGCAGGAGCAACCGAGGTGAGCGGGTCCCAGACCGGAGAAAATGCAGTTGAGGTAAGATTTAACATCCCCCTGCACCGGTCAACTCTGTGGCAACGCGGAGCTCCCTCGCACATTGCCCCAGTGTCTGAGACATTCAGGTGATTGCCCCTATACATGGAAGCGCAGGACAGACTCTTTGATGATCAAAACATGTATAGTACAGTTCAGCACAACAGTATGGTCTTACAGTACCCGTGATTAAAACAAAAAGTCCACCAGATTGTTCGTCCATGGCCGATTCCTTGCATGGCGCAAAACGCCATTAATGCAGTCTCGAACGCCTTTCATTACAGGATCTGTAATTGAAAAAAAGCGCCGCAATTCCCAAAGAATGGTCTTTCTTAAACTGTCAGGAAGCGCCTTTTTTATGCGATTTCCTTCGTAGTTCACTCTGAAGGCCCAGTCGCAGTACAAAGAGTAGGGCACATGGTGTTTAAAAAGTACAAGGCATACTTGTGGGGTGCACCAGCACTCCTCACCCTATACTTCTCCATGAGAGCCGGTGGCAGATCGCACAGGGTGATGTCGGGCACCGTATCGATGCGAGCGAATGTAGGTCTTCTGGGAGCGGGGGTGCTTGAGGCGACGGACGATGGTAGGTTGTCTGGGATGAAGCTTTCCTCCAGTCTTGGTCGCCATGTTGTCTCTTGGCGTGGTCTTGACGGGGTTGTCATGTCCTCCTCAACAGCATACATCTACACTACATCTTCTGTTGGAGGGGGTGCACTTGGTGATGGAATGGGGTTGATTATCCCATTCATCACATCCATGCCACCCTCCTGCTCCTGCGTCGGGGCCGAGCAAATGATGTATACCCGCTATGTCAGCCTCTATCTTCTCCATCCGTTGATCCATCCGTTGATCCATATGTTGCATCCATTGATCCATATCTAGCATCCGTTGATCCATATGTAGCATCCGTTGCTCCACATTTAGCATGGTCTCCAGAAGCAAATCTATCTTTGCCAGCACAAAAGAGTTCCCGGGGACATCCACAGTTATCTCATGCAGCATCCGGTCTAACGAGCTGCTTCTTGTGCATGGCATGTGGACATCTGGGTTGATGGGTGCAATGGAGGATTAGATGGCAGTTCCATGGAGAGAAGCGGCAGCGACGTCGAAGAAGGGTGGAAGAGGTGACCTGTGGATATCCGGTAGAGGAGAAGCGGCAGCGTCGTCGAAGAGGGATGGAGAAAGTGACCATTGGATTTCCGGGCGAGAAGCAGAGTCGTCTAAGAGCAAAGGAGAAAGTGACCCATGGATTTCACAGGCACCAGCGGCAACGTCGTCGGATAGAACTGGAGAAGGTGGCCTGTGGGTTTCCGGGAGGGCGGCGGCAGCATCGAGGACGAGGGGTGGAGAAGAAGGGCTGAAGATTTCCGGGACAGCGGCGGCAGAGTCGTCGAAGCGTATGGGAGGAAGTGGTCAGCGGGTTCGATGGGTTGGCTCCCATTCGTTTTGCGTTGAGAGTACATCACCGTATTTCTTCTTGGCATAATAAGGCTGACGTCTATGAAAACCCATAGCCTTTGGGGTCAGCAGAAGGTTTTATTTATTGGCCTTAGCCTGTCGCTTTGGCCTTGGCGTGGAAACGGCAACCGCCTTTCGATTTTTCTGCATGACAGGCACGGCAGAGGCGAGTGGGTTCCTGCGTTCGTAGAATCAGGGTTGCTCCATGGATGCAGGTGGCACAATGCAGTATCTGGATAAGGGAAAGTTCAGATACAGATCATCGAGTGGTGGGCTATGCAAAGTGTGTAACCTTTTACGCGTGGCGACCAGGTACAGGTGTTGAAAGTGGGCGTACTCTAATGTGAGTCATTACCGTATAAATACACCATCCATTTTGTGGATTCACTGCACATTGAATACACATCGACTAAACATCGAATATACATTCTTCTGTTTGTATTTCTTTCTACTCGCAGCAATGCCTGTTAAAAAGAATTCCAAGGATCTCAGCATGCGAATTAAGGAGATGTACACGAGCGGACACCGAATTGCTGCTACCCAACCGCTGGTTAGCTACTTCTGGCCTCGTTGTGCCAGCAACCACCGTGAGCTATCAAGCACACGGAAAAAACAGAGAACGCAAAAGGGTACCAAGGGTAACTAACGCGTAAGTATATTTATACAACTTAAAAAAAATTTTTATATCAAATAATGTACTGTAGATCTACAGTATTGTATCTAATATTTTTGTTATTTCTGTAGATTTATTTTACAACAGTATATATATTTTTTCTATTTATATTTATATTACAACAGTATATATTTTGTATATTTATATTTATATTACAAAAGTATATATATTTTGTATATTTATATTTATACTGTATTACAACAGTATATATATTTTTTATATTTATATTTATATTACAACAGTATATATTTTTTTTATATTAATATTTATATTACAACAGTATATATATTTTGTATATTTTGTATATTTATATTACACAGTACTGTATATATATTTTTTATATTTCTTTTTATATTACAACAGTATATATATTTTTTATTTTGCTGCATATTAATTGAACAATATGTATTTTTTTGTTTTCTTGTCGTTTCAGGAAAAAAGGGTGGCCTGGGGGGAGGTGGGGCGTTGTGTCCAGTCTAATCTGTGTGTACAGTCAAATGTACAGTATATAAACAGCAGTAATGATGTACTCAAAACCTCTCCTCTCTCAATTAACTACTGTATTGTACACAGAATGAGGAACAAGATAAAGACGGAAAAAATAATATAACTATATATATATACATATTATACATTACAGTATATATTATTAAATAATATTCTTAAAAATGTGCATTATTCATGTTTATCCATGTTTTACAAATGTTTTCTAAATGTTTATCCTATTTCAATCTGCCAGAAGAACTTAATAAAGACTGCATTATGTATTATTTGTATTTTTTGGTTCCTGATAAAATAAAATAAATATTTATTTACATTCCTGCTAATCATAGTCATTGACAACACCCCCTCCCCACACACACACCCACTGTACACCAATGAATAAGAATGAATGACAAAACAACATGAATCAGTTAATGTTTTTTTTAACTCTCAATTCTCACAATGCTTTGCAAATCAGATTTACATTTAAAATTCGAGTAGGGATTTTCCAAAGCGTTACCATAAACAAAGCCTCAAAGGGTTGGGGGGGGTGAGTCATGTGCAGTAATCAGCTAGCTCCCATCTCAAAGAGGATTACACTCAGGCGCAGTGAGGCTTTGTAGCTCGGCTATGGACGGATTAAGAACACAATGTCAAGATTCAGAAAATTAACGACTCCGTGGAATTTCAAATCCTTGAGATAGCCTTGTGTGTGTTCATGGGGGAGGGGGCTACAGGGTACAGCTGCATGAAGTTCAAAGATAAAGACATACTATAATTTCAAAAGACAGTTCATCATAATAATACACCCCCAAATACAGTACGTAAAAAGCACACAAATCAACCATGTACAGTCAAACGCACAGGGTCGCAGTCCAAAGCTACAGCACAGATTGAATATCGAAATACAGTAAGATGGTTTTTGCAGGCTTGTGGAGAAAATAAAAATAAAAAAATTACAATTTTTTTGGGTCACTCACTCAAGCAAGCAAGCAGTGGTGGGCGAAGTAACAGGCGCATGCGTAGTAATCACCTGCTGTCAAGCAGGAATGTAATTGAAACCAGACACGTGTTCAAGGAATGGTGTGGAAGAGATGTACTGCATTGTACAGAAGATAAGAAGTTGAAATACGCTGCAGTGCAGTAAATTATCCTGAGCGAGGGGAGAGCGCTGTTTATGCCGAAATGTGACACTATTACAGTACTGTACACGCCTATGCATTTCAAGAATTTTAAAATTAGACATACTGTACAGCAGCACAGCACTGCAAATGCATGTATACTTTAAATATGCAAATTTACAATTACTGCGCGTGCACACACAGACTGTGTACTGATGTAGGTTGAACCGCGAAGGTATTAGACTTCCAAGACAACAGCTCGCAAACGCTCCCCTGAGTTTTTACACAGCATTGCAGTATTGCAGATGGCGAGAATAAAATGCTAAAATCACGAGCGCTAAAATAACGCAGTTCACTCCGGGCGAAACAAACAGAAAACCGCACCTAACCGGGATAATCTGAGAGCCGCGGATCTAGCCGACTTAGACTCAGGTTGGTCGCCACTGTATGTTGGTGGGGTATGGTGTTTGTATGCGGTGGAAATTCTGTGTGTTTGAGTGTATGGGGGGGATTGTGTGTATGTGGTGTGGGAATTGTTTGTGCGGTGGGAAGGGGGGAATTGTGTGTGCAGGGTGTGGGGGATTGAGTGTGAGGAGGGGGGCATTGAGTGTGAGTGACAAAGTAGGAAAATAAATACATGGGGAGGGAAGGAGAGAGTGTGAGAAGTGGTGATAGAGGAGGTGAGAGAGCAAGGAGGTGTGTAAGAGAAAGGGGGGACTTGCAAGGCTGTCAAAATGGGGAGCCCCATCGAAACTCTAGTCATGGGCCCCGGGAAAGCACTCGGCTGTCCAGGTTGTCGTATCAGAGGAGAGCTAAAAGCAGGACGTCTAGTTAAAAGAATATTGCAGAGGTCAAACCCTTAGAAAAAAAAGGAAAGACTTGGAAATATTAATAGTTTGTTCTTGTATAGTGCTGCTAGATTTATGTAGCTATCTTGTCTTCAAATACTTCCTGGGAAAGCTACCCATCTATCTGAACCAGCTCCTCACCCCAACCACATGCAACACTTATCATCTGAGATCTGACTCCAAAAGACTGTTCATGGTCCCAAGGTTCAGCAAAGTATCCGGCCGCTCCTCCTCTTACCGTGCACCCCAAAACTGGAACAATCTACCGGAGACTCTCACAGCCTCCACCAGTCTAAGTTCTTTCAAAACTAAAGCTCTCACATTTTAATCTGGTCTGTAACTGTTACATATGTCTATAATATATATTATCTCTAACTGTGCATTTTATGTCTTGTATACCCTGTTCACTTATGAAACTATGTATTTGTAACCATGTATTATTTGTCATCTTAACTCTTTGCCCAGGACATACTTGAAAACGAGAGGTATCTCTCAATGAATTACTTCCTGGTAATATATTTTATATATAAATACATGTAGTGCTTTACAGAGACAGTCCCTGTGCTGCTTACAATCTATGTTTTTGATGCCGGAGGCATAGTGAGGTAAAGTGACTTGCCCAAGGTCATAAGGAGCTGACCCTGGGAATTGAACCAGGTTACCCTAGTGACAGAGTCAGTGTTGTTACTCACTTAGCCACTCCTTCATGTCAAGAAATCAAGAAGTCAAGAAGTCAAGAAGTCAAGAAGTCAAGAAGTCAAGAAGTCAAGAAGTCAAAAGCATAAAAAGAAATGTCAGACAAATAAGGAGTCTTGAAGACGAGGAAGAGATGCATGCAGGTGATATGGAATTTAAAGAGAAGCCAGAAAAGTTATTAACGGAAGTAGGGAGCTAGGAAGCAGGAAGTAAAGTCAAAAATATGTTGCTGTGGTCAAGACGGGAGAGAATGAAGGCATGGAGTGCTATCTGTAGAGTGACACAGAAAAGGACATATTGTGGTAATGTTGAGGAGGAAATTACATGAGTTATCAACAGATTAAATACAGGTATTAGAGTGGAGTGCAGCTGCCAATTTGAAAACATTGCTACTCCCACCCCAATTTGTGGTTGACTGGTACACTGATCCTACTTGGACCAATGTGTTAATTTCAGTACCACAGAACATTCTGAGACATGAAAGTGCGATATTCTGCGTCGGTACAGTAACTCATTGCCAAGATAAGTGTAGAGCCTGAAGAAGGAAGAAGGGGAAAGATAGAGTAGAGGGGCTTGATGAGGAGGGAAGAGGGAATGAAATATTGGGGGACATATTGAAGGAGAACAGGAGGAGGGGAAGAGAATGAAATAAGGGACTGAAATATTGGGAAATTAGAAGGGAGATTTAAGTGGTTCTATTCAAAATCGTACTATATGAATGTCACGCCTGTATGCCCGCAGACCTGGCAAGACCCCAATACTGAGGTTGGAACGGTATTACCACACACCCACAGCAGTGGGGGCAAGCCCGGAGTGTGGTATGGCGTTGCTGGGCCTGTTGGAAGATAGTATACTTGCAACGTCGTGGTGGTATAACGTAAGAATGGCCGTTTCCGTGCGCCAAAGTCCAGGGATCCAGAGATTAGAGTAGTCAAGTTCGTAAGCCAAGTCCAAGGGTTCCAGAGGTCAGCAAAGTAGTGTTCATAAGCAGGGTTTCAGGGGTAACAGAGAGCAGGGTAGTCCAGGACGAGCAGGGGTCAAAACCAGGGAAATCCAAAGATAAGCAGGAGCAGCGAACAGGCTGGAACACAGAGAGAGCAAAGCATAGGACTGCACACACAGGGATAACAGGAACTATGCAGAGCAATGATAAAGAGGACATACAGGGATTATAAAGGAGGGAACACCAATAGCAGAGAGAGAGGAGGAGCAGAGGGAGAAGTGGGAGACAGCAGGGATAGGTCAGGAGGAGAAGAGGAGGAGACAGCGGGATCAGACAGAGAGATTGCTTGCAGGGCATGGGAGGAGGAGTTAAGAGACTGACAGGCCTTAGAAAAGGAGCGTGTGCGCGCGCCCTTTGTAAACTGAGAGTGCGCGCGCACAGGCTGCGTCACGTGACGCACGGAGCGCCGCGCTGCAGGCACACCTGCGGAGGGAAACGGAAGAATGGAGGGGACTGCCACCAGAGGTGAGGGAATGGAAGCGGACACTGAGGGGACCTGAGAGCGGGGAGTGTCGCCGCAGGGGCTCGAGGGCCGCGCGGGTGCGCGAGACTTGCAGGGCATGCTCCGTGGCAAGGGAACGGCGTCAGAGGCTGCCGGAGCGGAACAGGAGTGGGTAAGCGAAGGGAGGTTGGTAGGGGAAGGGACAGAGAGGGTGATGTCAGGAGCATAAGAAGGGGAAGGAATCACCTGAACCGTCACAGTATCCCCCCCTTGAGGATCGATCTCCGAGCGATCCAGCCATGGTTTTTGCAGAAATTTTTGATGAAATTGTTGGAGTAATCTGGGGGCATGGATATAACGTGCTGGTACCCACGAACGTTCCTCCGGACCATAGCCCTTCCAGTGGACAAGGAACTAGAGTTTGTTTTTAGACCAGCTAGAATCAACGAGGGATTGGACCTCGTACTCATGTTGTCCTAGGGTGGAGACTGGACTAGGTTTTTGAGAGGGATCCGGAAAATGTGAACTGTATACAAAGGGCTTAAGGAGGGAGACGTGAAACACGGAAGGAATCCTCATGGTGGGGGGTAGGTCAAGACGATAAGCGACTGGGTTGATTTTCTCTTAGATCTTGAATGGGCCCCGAAATCTTGGAGATAGTTTAGGCGATGGAGTCTTGAGCCTGATATTCCTCGAGGATAACCACACCCTGTCACCAGGCTTGAAAGAAGGCCCAGGTTGATGATGACGATCCGCCTTGGTCTTTTGTTTGGCAACCGCAGATTGTACAGTAGGGTTTTGAAGATCCTTTTCCAAGATTCCTGTAGGGTCGTAACATGAGAGTCGGCCGCAGGAACGCCAGAAGGGGAAGAAGAGAGAGGAAGACTACTGGGATGGAAGCCGAAATTAATGAAAAAGGGAGACTCCTGGGTAGACTAATTTTTGAGAGAGTTGATTGCAAATTCGGCCCATGGCAAAAGATCCACCCAGTTGTCCTGTGAGTCAGATACGAAGCATCTTAGATATTGCTCTAGGGTTTGATTCATCCTTTCGGTCTGACCATTGGTTTGAGAATGGTATCCAGAGGAGAACAAGAGTGAAATTTCGAGTCTCTGGGAAAATGCCCGCCAGAACTTAGAGATGAATTAATATCCACGGTCAGAGACAATAGAAATGGGAACGCCATGTAATCTGAAAATCTCCTTGGAAAACACATCAGCCAGAGTAGCAGAATTAGGAAGGCCCTTGAGGGTAATAAAGTGTGAATGTTTAGAGAATCTGTCTACTACTACCAGAATGGTGTTCATTCCTTTGGAATTGGGCAATTCGACAATGAAATCCATCGAGATATGTTTCCAAGGTTGTTCCGGAATGGGAAGGGGCAAGACGAGTCCAGAAGGTTTGTGGTGAAGCGTTTTACTCTGGGCACATACAGGACAGGCACTAGTAAAGTCGAAAATGTCTTTGTTCATCTTAGGCCACCAAAATGTCTGTTTAATAAGATCTGCTGTCCTTTTGAAGCCTGGATGACCGGCAGCTCTAGAAGAGTGACCCCAAAGTAAAATCTTATGGCGAAAGCGTGGAGCTGCGTATAAGCGCCCTTCTGGTACCCTGAACCTGCTGGGAATGTGAGCTTGAGCTTTGTTGATTTCATCCAACACATCGAAGTTGTTAGCGGCAATTATACAGTACATTTGGCAGGAAGGATAGGTTCCGTGATTTCATTAGCTTCGGTTTCCATGGCGAACTGGCGAGAGAGAGCGTCTGCTCTGACATTTTTGGTACCAGGAATGTATGAAATGGTATAGTTAAAGCGGGAAAAGAAAAGAGACCACCGAGCTTGGTGGGATCCCAGACGTTGGGCCCCCTCGATATACAGCAAATTTTTCTGGTCGGTGAGGATAGCAACCGGTTCCTTGGAACCTTCCAAAAGATGCCTCCATTCTTGGAGAGCCAGTTTAATGGCCAAAAGTTCACGATTACCAACATCATAATTCCTTTTGGCAGAAGAAAATTTCCGTGAAAAAAACCCATTTCTCTCCATTTTAGAAAAAATGAGAATGTCATCCAGATATACTATGACAAATGTTCCCAACACATCATGGAAAATGTCGTTCATGAACTCTTGAAAGACGGCAGGAGAATTGCATAATCCAAAGGGCATAACCAGATACTCATAGTTTCCTGATGTGTATTAAATGCTGTTTTCCACTCGTCCCCCTCCCTTATGCGAATGAGATTATAGGCACCTCTTAAGTCGAGCTTTGAGAAGATAGAGGCCCCCTGGAGACGGTCGAAGAGTTCAGAGATTAAAGGAAGGGGATACCGATTCTTTATCGTGATCTTATTGAGTCCGCGAAAGTCAATGCACGGCCTAAGTGATCCATCCTTCTTCTTCACAAAGAAGAAGCCAGCCCCGGCAGGGGAGGTAGAGTTGCGGATGAATCCTCTTTCCAAATTTTCTTGAATGTAGGACGTCATTGCCTCAGTTTCCGGAACGGACAGAGGATACGACTTAGATTTAGGCAGGATGGTCCCAGGAATCAAATCGATAGGACAATCGTACGGGCGATGGGGAGGCAGAACCTCAGCTTGTACCTTGTTGAACACATCCAAGTACTCATGATACACGGTTGGCAGGATCGATAGATTAGAAGGAACGGAATCCAGACCGGCAAGCACCGCAACAGGAGACACAGCAGGAGCAGAATCCGCAGACGTAGGCCACTGGATGGGCAGGGTACCGGTCCAATCAATGCGCGGATTGTGGAGTTGAAGCCACGGCAATCCTAAAATAAATTGGACAGTAGGAAATTGAAAAATATCAAAGATTATTACCACTTTATGACCGTCGGCCAAGGTCAGTGTGAGAGGGATAGACTCCCAAATGATAAACGCTGGCTGGAGTGGTCGGCTGTCGGTGGCTTCGAGACCAATGGGAGTTTTCCTTCTGACCATAGGAATTTGATTCTCCGAAGTGAAGTTCTGATCCAGGAAGTTACCTCCAGATCCAGAATCAATGAAAGCTTTTACCTGCAGGAAAAGGTTAGGACCCTCCAGAGTGGCAGGAAGCAAAAACTTATTTGGGAGAGTTTCGGGGAGAGAAGACAAGGAGAGACAGTACCCAGTAGAAGCCCCTCTACCTTTACTGGGTGTGCCCATTTCCAGGCTTCAGGGGACAATACTGGAGACGATGTTCCGGAGAAGCAGAGTAGAAGCAGAGTCTGTTCAGACGGCGTTGCGTTCTTTCCATGGCCCGAAGTTGCTGACTGCCGACTTGCATCGGCTCCGGAGCCTTTAGTGCCAGGAGGAGTGTTGCAGGCGACCTGTGAGGGACAACAGAGGAAGAAAGAGAGCGAGAACAGTGCCTCTCGTGCTGTCGCTCCTGAGTACGCTGATCTTTGCGTACGCTCAAGGTAATCAACTCCTCTAGGGACGAAGGCCAGGTATGAGTAGCAAGATCATCTTCCAAGGTATCTGAGAGTCCGTGCCAGTATGCGGCGGCGAGTGCCTCATCATTCCATTGGGTCTCTGCGGCAAGAGTACGGAACTCGATTGCGTATTTGGCAGCAAATCTTTGGGCCTGTGAAATATGGAAGAGAGAGAATGCGGCTGCCTCGCGCCGTGCAGGAGTATCAAACATTTGCAGAAATTCGCATCTGAATGGAGGATAATCCTGAGTTAGTTCGCTTTTATGTTCCCAGAGGGGGAGGCCCAGGCGAGGGCGTCTCCGGTGAGCAAGGCGTAGATGTACACCCCCTTAGAATGACCAGTGGGAAACAGGGAGGGGGACATCTCAAATTGCATCTCGCATTGGTTTAGGAAACCGCGGCAGGCGAGGGGGTCCCCATCATAGCGATTAGGTGAAGGAGAGGGGTCCAAATCATGCAAAAATAGGATTTATTAGGAAGACAATTGCATATATAGGAAAAACCTCCTATGCGTTTCGAACCTTAGTACTTTATGAAGGAGTAAAATACACTTGTGTCCTGCAGTCCTTATGAATCCCAGCTCGCCACTCCGTTTTGGCGCCAGGGGGGAGTACCAGGATACAGAGTCAGCGTCAGCGTTGAGATCTTTACAGCAGGAGAACAGGGGTGCATCCCTGAAGAAGTCAAAAAACCCGGATGAAACGCGTAGGGTTAATTTCAATTGCGCAGTGACCCGTGAGCTGTGTGGAGCCGTGTGGAGCCTCTTGCCGCTTTCTGCGAACCAGCTGTTCTCCCACTGTAAAGATCTCAACGCTGACGCTGACTCTGTATCCTGCTACTTCTCCCTTACCATTGGAGGAAAGCTGAGGAAGTCTTGTGACGTCAGACGCTGTTTTGATGCGGAGGAGACTGTCCCTACCTAGAGGATTCATGTGAGCTGTGTTTGCTGTGTTTGCTGTATTGCGGGCGTCACTCCTAACCCTGAGTTGGTTAAACTGCTTTTAATGATCGTGGAGCATGTGAGTGTACTGGAGCTCACTGCTCAAAGGATTTTTTTGTTAATTAAACTGTATTGTACCATGATCTTTTCTCTTTTCTTTTAATACATGTTGATCTGATTCCTGTGAACTTCCATTTACCCACGAGAGGAGTTATTGCGCTCTGTGTACTCTTCCTGTAGTATTTTGTGAATGAAGCTCAGAAATACTATAAGGAGCCGTGAGTCAATCAGATTGTAGATTCATAGGTAGAAAGTGCGCGGGCCGGCTTTTCAAAAGTGCTCTTGTGCAAATAGCTGGATCAACGGTTCCTTGAAAGAGGCTATAATAAAGACAATTTGCAAGAAGCCTTTAAAGAGGCACTATATACTGATAGGTGCTCTCTTTTACCTGACCGAGATTATGGGGAATTAACCTCTTCGACACCAATTGATTTGAACAAATCAATAACCGAGCAAAGCAAATGGAATAAACAGGGTTATGACAGCTCTGTGATGAATAGGGATCCCTCAATGTTTATTTCTCAATTCAATAGGTGTAGTAAGCATAAAAATCTATTATTCACAAACATTGGGGGATTCTTCGTATGGACCCGGTTTTGCGTAAATATGTAGAACCGGGCCCTAGATTTGTCTTTAGAAGGGCAAGAACCATTGCTACCTATATTTCACAGAGTGAAATCTTCACCCCTATTACTAAAACTTCATCTTTTTTGACGAAAGGTTCATTTCAGTGTGGTACATGCAAAGTATGTTAACACATGAAACCCCCATGGCCCTTTTCCCTAGCTCTCCACGTAAAAGATTTCATTTCAACAATTTCATTAATTGTAATACTGTACACAATTTGTTATCTATCTCTTGACTTGTGGGTGTGGAAAAAGGTACGTGGTGAGGATAACGAGAGCTATAAAGAATAGAATTTTAGAACACCTAAGACTAATATTATATAGACTAAGATTAGGGACTTAAGCCACCCGTTATATAAAAACATTTTACTGAATGTTTATATGTTGGGGAAAATAACTTTTCCTTTCCAGGGATCGAAAAAGTCATTAAGAAAGTAAGAGGGGGAGATTCTAACAATCTACTGGACCGCAGGGAGGCGTTTGATTTTTACCTTAAGAATTTGCTTCCCTGTTGAGATGTTGAGATGAATGTAGAGTGGAACCTCGGCCATTTTCTAAAATAGAATCCTTTTCTAAAATAGAATTATTTTTTATTTGTACAACAACATTTTTTATAATAGTTATTGTTCACTATTCATATATCATATATTAGATATTTTATGTAACAATCTAATGGGGGAAAAAATCATTACATTAGTTCAATTACAGGACCCGTCAAAATTGTGTTAAGTTCTTTTTGTCACAAGTACAGTATGTGAGGTTTTTTTATCACACTTGTACATTTGAGATCATTTTTGATATATCTGGTAATTGTTTTTACTTACATTTATAGCTTTATTTACTCACTTTTTGGGTCATTTGCATTTATCTTGAGCCGTTTCCTCTAAATCATTGATATTGATTTTGTCAATCAACTTTATTGCTGTTTCTATTTCTGCATCCATTATTCTATTGGTTTGAATATGTATATTTTTTCCATTTAACTAATTATTCATATAATACAGTGTTGTTCTATATATAGGACTGTACATATTTATTGCACTTATAACAAGTACATATCTCTCTTCCCCCTCCATTCCCTTCCAAGCCCCCCCCCCTCCTGTCTCCTCCCCCCATCCCCTTCTCCACCCCCTCTTTTTTCCTGTGTTCTGAGATTTATCTTTTCAACAGTTGTGCATGACACATACTGTATATTCATCAATTATCTTTCATCATTGTATTATATTTATTTGCTAATATTTGCTTGTTGTCTAAATTTGGCATAGGTTGAACTTGATGGACGGAAGTCTTTTTTCAACCTCATCTACTATGTAACTATGATATTTTATCAGATATATTTTTTTATATTGATTTTTTAATTTTATTCATTGTTTGTTTTTATTATTTTTGTTATATTCATTTTGTTTATTGTTGTGTTTTTTGTGTTTTAGCAGTCCTATTTGTTGTAAATTTGGGTATAGTTTATAAATTAGTTATTTTTATCACTTTATTGTAATGTTTTTTTTATGGGTTCAGTGACCCTCTCTGTGTTTTTCTCCAGATTTGAGACAGTTGATTTTGTTCTCTTGCGCTTGCGCTGTGACGCATAGAGCAGGCTCTGTCTTCTGTCTTTATTCTGTAGTTTCTCACGGGGTGGTCTGACAGAGTCCTTCACTTAAGATTTTTGATCCCTCTGGGGTTCCTTTCTTCTTTGTCCTTCCGGAGACGCGTGTCGTCATATGGGAGTTTCTGGGGCGGTGCACATCGATTCGGACGTCATGATGTCATGATGTCATTATGTTTTTGGGCATGAAACGGAGCGCCCAGCTGGGATTCAAAAGCACTGCAGGACACAAGTGTATTTCACTCCTTGATAAAGTACTAAGGTACGAAACGTGTAGGAGGTTTTTCCTGTATGCAATTGTCTTCCTCTATAAATCTTATTTTTGCATGATTTGGACCCCTCTCCTTCGTTCTTTGGCTGTGCGCTACCTCTCATCATATGTATGAAATTGTGTAGCATAATTCAATGCATATGTTCCATACAGTATAATTGCAAATAGTGACATTATGTATAAAATGTCCCAATTTCAAGGAAATTTGAAACATTTAGAGAAATGATTTAATAGTTTTATTGGATGAAATATAAGTCGAACTTTATGCAAAAAAATTTTTTTGATGACAATAAAATGAAAATGTAACGAATCAGGGGATGGCGCCTCTCAGCGGGTCCCCGTCACCTCTGGCCCCACGGCGGCTCTCTGCCCCGGTTCCCCGCTCCCTCAGCCTCTTACCTGTCCCACGCCGAGCCGTTCCTCCGCGGTGCTCGCTGCATCCGTACCCACGCAACCGGGGCGCGCGCACGTTAGCCTTACAGAGGGCGCGTGCACCCGATCCTCTTACCAGCCCTCCCGTGCCACTGGCGCCACCTCCCATCGGCTGCAGGCAATTACCAGGAATCACAACCCTGTCTCCCTCCCTGCTCACCTGGACCTATCCCTGCGAGCACCCAGACAGGCCTCCGCACCACCCCTTGCTACCATTGGCCCTCCTGCCTTTATAACCTCAGTCTGCCCTCTCCGTCGTCGCTTAGCTTCTCTGTGGCTCCTGTGTGCTGTGTCTATGCCAAGCTCTGCTCTCTGTTGCAGCTCTTGTTCCTGTCTCTGCCCCTGTTTGGATACCCTTGGATGATCTCGCTCGGCTTGATTACGTGTACCTCTCTACTCCTGGACTCTGCTTTGGACCTCATTATGCTGCTTTCTCCTGCCCCTCACCCTAGGCTCTTGGACATTAACCCTCCGACTTCTGGCACCCCGGACTCAGCAAGTATATCGTTAACCCTTTTCTCACCAGGCCTGGCAACGCATCTTACCACACTCCGGGCACGCCCTCACTGCTGTGGGTGCATGTTATACCCTTACCCACCTCAGTACTGGGGACTGGCCAGGTCTGCGGGCATACAGGCATTACAGAAAACCTAAATCAGACTATATTACATTAGGTTTCAGGGTTGGGTGAATTTTCGAGCTTCTGATGCCAGTCCCTACTATAACATATAATTGATATTGGGTTTTAATGATTGAAGTAATATGAAATCCATGTAAATTTTTTTTTACATAATTTTTACAATCTGTCCATTAACTGTTCTTGGATGTTACAACTTGTTACATACAGTTTTGTTGTTATTATCAATGTTTGTGGATTTGATGACTAGTTCCTGTAAACAGAATGCATTATACCATAATACATTACATTTGACCTCCGTGTGAATTTTGTATAATAAGAATGATACGTCTGTTAGCTTTACAGAAAAAGAAGTCATACTTCTCTTACATTTATACATAGAAATGCTTTCATAGTTTTGCATTAGTAAAACTGTGACTAAGGCTTTGATCTCAATGTCGTCTTGTATGACTTGAATGACTAGCAAAGATTAGGAAATATAGGCAGACGAAAAGCAATAGGCCTACAGTGCAACTGCTTTTGCTTGAAGCCCATGTTTGTTTACCCACTTGAGAGCACTGAGGTGAAAAGTCCACCCAAAGCCCTTGACCAAATAAATTCAATACAAAATCATGAAAGATTAATTACTATTCATTAAAAACAGTATATACTTGAAAAATCAACAGATGTGTGATAATAAAACAAGGTAAATATTGGGCCCAAATTGCCTAGCTTATAGTTGATTTTAAATAACCTTCAACCTTAGATAAACTCTTGATAGTGCACTAATTGTTGATTTAATGGGATGAAATGTCATTATGTAAGGGAAGTGTTGCTGATTATAGAAGTAGCAAACAAAAGCAGCAGTTTGTTGCTGATAAGAACCCTGCTTCTGAGATGACTGATTACCAATTACAAGAGTAAGTGTTTATTTTTCAGACACTACAGTTATTTTGTATTACAGCTATTGTAGTCAAGTGGTCCTTTTCAACTCAACAATTCAACAAATTATTAGTGACCGAGATGCTCTTAAAACATTATAGATACTCCCACTACTGAGAACTGTTTTTAGTGATGAGAATAAAAGTGATTATTGATTAACCTTTTGCACCAAAACAACTGAATAAATAGTTTAATCTTTATTGTTCTGCTGCTACTAGTGACGAGTATTTTCCCTTGGCTGCTTTGTTTATTCTACGGTGATGTACTGTATCATGCTTTGAAAACTGTAAGAAGATATTCAGCCAGGCTGAGCATGCAGTGTGCACTAGATAATACACATTTCTCCATGTATGTTAAGATTTGTATTGAATCATTTTAGGACAACATTTGGAAATACACAATACAATAAAATGTGCCAGAACAAGCTTTTTTTATGTGATAAAGTTTACCTTCTTTTTCTACATGTATAAGAGATCAAGTGGGAATTTAATTAGCTACTTTGTATATGTAGCCGGTCCCCTCTGGTTCCCCAGACATTCAGTTCTCTCTCTCACCTGCGACAGCGTGAGGGCAGTTGCAGGGGTGATCGCGTCACCGGGGGCTCTCGGCGACATGAGGGCGTCGCCATCTTGTGTGCGTTCGCGCATACATGGAAGTTCGTGCGCGTGCAGTATAGCCTCAGATGCAATATGGCAGCCATAACAGGGAGTGAGAAGAGACGCTCCATAGTTAGGGACATCTCCCAGTTCGCACATGCGCAGTTAGCAGCGGTGGCGGCCATTACACAGCGCGCACGAGGCCCCAATGTTAAAGAGAGCCACCAAGGACTACAATTCCCAGCAGCCTCTGGGGACTGCACTTTCACCCTGGTCACAGGCAGCCAGACAGCCAATAACGCTGACAGATTCTCATGCTGCAAAGTTGCAACAATGTTGTGTGCAGACAGGGATTGTCAGTTAGGAGCTGGGACACAGAGAGGGGAGGGTGTGTTTGTGCAGGGAGGAAAGTAGCCTACTGCACTAGGCCAGAAGTCTCCCCTTAGCCCCCAGCTAGGCCCTACTCACCTCAGCTTGTTTTACTACAGGGACTCCCCTTAGACTAGGGACAGGGTCCTGTAGAACCTAGACAAGTGAGGGTTCAGCCAGGAACCGTGACTGTCCTGGCAATTGCTGTGAAGGTAATACATCCTCTGCGTCAGCAGAGAAAAGAGACATTATAAAGGTGGATCACTCCATGCGGGAGCCACCCACCGTTGAGGCGGAGGCATCTTGGATCATCTCCTGGAGCAAGGGATTCCAAGCAAAGGTCATCTGCGCACCCGGTAGCAGGAGCACTGGTCAGGTATTATCCAAGACACCAAGTGCACCACCTATACACTTCATCTTAGTGGGCAGCGCTGTTCCACACGTGGGTGGGGTTTTGGGACTCTTGGGACTTTGGGTACAAGGACTTTGGGGATACTGTGAAGGAGATTATAGCCCAGTTAGGGGCAAGGTTATAGCTGTCAGCTAGTGGCAGAGGGTGGCATATATATCGTTGTGCATACTGATGATGTTGCACTGTGAAAGTATGATAATCTGTGTTGTGTTGCTATACAATATGATGTGATGTGATTGTCACGGTGACTTTATGGCAGGCTGTAATTTACACAAAAATATATATATATATATTATATATATATATATATAACTGGGTCTGAACTGGGACGAGACTTAGATATGATAAAATATAATTTATTCCTTGATAAAGGTGAACACAACAGATTATACAAATAACAGGCAAAATATAGACACTTATTAAAGATTATGACAAGAAAGCCATCAGGATACAGAATGGGCCATTTCTTCCATATTTCAGCTGACATCACAGCAAGACAGGCAGGTCATGAAGACACATGCAGGACATTCAGACATGAAGCCATTTGCATGAAGACATTGCATAGCGTTTCTCTCAGCAATCAAGATGGTATAGAACAGACAAAGGATGAAGGGTGGACAGCAGTTTATAAACCTTTTGTGCCCTATCCTTAACATTGAGTACAGTGGATTGGTTTTCAATTAACTCTAGCCACTCATTAACGTGGGAACACAATTTGATACATGCCCCACTGCTAGCTGGTACATGCGCAGTAGAGCTCTGGGGTCTCATTTCTGTAACCCCTCCTCTGCATCAGGAATGCCAGCTAGTCTACCAGATTGGATTCCTGGCAGGATATGCTTTGTTGTGAGGTGTGAAATGGAACACTTGAAGACTGCTCTGGTTTGAGTAATCTCCGCCCTAATGCAAACAGTGGAGGTGACAAAATCCTTTGAAACATACTTAAGTCCTAGACATTGGGTCGCCTTTCTGGCCATATGCTACCCTGGTATGCAAAGGAATTTCCTCTGGGTTTTACCCATACATTGAAACACAGTATGAAAGATAAAACATATTAAAATATCCGGTTCCGTTAGGTCCAGCAGGTCCAAACTTCCCAATTCTCAATGCCGGAACTGTGACACCCTATGGTCCAATTTGCTACTTGCTGCGACCTTCGGAACTGGGGATACACAAATACACTTAAAACCGTTTCACATTTTAATACAAAAATCTCCGCTGTAAATTAAATCACGGGTTTTCACTAAATCCTCATTGAAAACAACGGGTTCCGCCACCATAGACTTTCAATGGCAAACCGCCGCCGTTGGCGGCTATGGGAATCCGCCGCCATAGACTTTCAACGAGGCGACGCCGCCGTTGAAGTCAATGGGGG
The DNA here is from genome assembly GCF_040206685.1 of Ascaphus truei. NCBI lineage: Eukaryota > Metazoa > Chordata > Amphibia > Anura > Ascaphidae > Ascaphus > Ascaphus truei. Next base: position 374,526,453 of record NC_134486.1, on the reverse strand, counting down.
TTTTCCGCCATAGCCGGTCAATTGGGTTTGGCCGCCATTGGAGTCTATGGGAAAAGTCCCGAACTTTCAAGGGGGTCCATACTCCGTCGGGTTGGTCCAAGAGGGTCAAGGATGGTTCTGCAGCGATGCTGGAGCAGTGACTAGAGAAACCCCAAACCCTGATCCTCTGGACCCTCCGGAACCGGAGCTATGGATTACCAAATTTCAGCTTTTGATACTTAGCCGTTTTCCTGAGCCGTTTCTGCCGCCGCCATTGGAACCTATGGCGCGACCCGCTCTTCTTGGTTCGACCCTTATCGGGGGTTCAGGATTCGGGGACCCGGTGGTGGTCGAGTTGGGGGAGGCCTAGGAACTAGGGGCAAAAAGAATTTTATTTCTAGGTGCTCTAGAACTGTTTATTCCCACGCCACTTGTCGTTGAACTTGGCTAATCAGTGATCAAAGCTCTCCTATTGAAAATGTATCCGCTTTGCGGTTAAGCGGTTTGGACGGCAGCCAACTCGTTCCTGGAAAGCTCCTTCGAGGATTTCCATTCAAGTCAATGAGCCCATTGACTTACAATGGGAAACCGCCGCTCCTCCTCTCGGACGCCACCTGCTGGTCTTCTCAGGAAACCGGACCCAAACAGCAAGATTCACCATTGAAACACATGGAGCTCAATGGCGGCCTATGGGAGCCTGCAAAATGGTGCCTGAAAAGGCGGGAAAATTACACAAAGGGCTATAATCACTAAACAACTATTAACCATTGTGCTCCCGGATGGATCCTAGTGTGTGTGTGATCCAGACACTGATATAACAATAAAACAGGGGAACAGTGGAATATACATTTTCAGGTTATGACAAGGGTTAAATCACATTTCTGGGCCTCAGCCCAGTTAACCCCTTGTCTCCCTGGTGGGGTTAGAGGGTGGCCAATTGGGGTTTAACCCCTTTAATCCCGGGCCAAATCATCCCCATCGTCACAGTGATGTTATTGTGTAATTTGCTCGTTCAGTAAACCTTTTAGCCATAACCCTGGTGTATGTGGTTTCTGGGAGGGTGCTAGGCCCATTCTACATTCCTATATAATCCTACATAGGTGGAGGCGCTGACCGACATTCCAGAGATTCACCCCAGGCTCTCACTAGCGGAGGCTCAGGCCTCCTGTGAGCCTGAAAGGTATAACGCACCACACCAGGTAACATTAGGTTCCCCGCACACACACACTATATGCGATTGGGTGGGGGGGAATACCCTTTACATATAACACTATTATTTTAATCCCATACGGAACCCTATTCAATGTGTTCCAAATCAGTCATCCCCTTGCTCAGCAAAGGTTAATCTCTAATTCATTATACAGGCATACCCCGGTTTAAGGACACTCACTTTAAGTACACTCGCGAGTAAGTACATATTGCTCAATAGGAAAATGGCAGCTCACGCATGCGCCTGTCAACACGTCCTGAACAGCAATACCGGCTCCCTACCTGTACCGAAGCTGTGCGCAAGCGGGGAGACTATAGAGCCTGTTACACATGTGTTATTTACATCAGTTATGCACGTATATGACGATTGCAGTACTGTACATGCATCGATAAGTGGGGAAAAAGGGAGTGCTTTACTTTAAGTACATTTTCACTTTACATACATGATCCGGTCCCATTGTGTACGTTAATGCGGGGTATGCCTGTATAAGGGCCAACATGTAGTTAAAATAAAAATGTACACAATAGGCAACACATTATGTACTACCAATTCAAATGTACAGTAGGTACGAGGGGGAGGGGGCTATGGGGACATTTTAAGATGATAATACATATCGCAATGTAGATACAGAAAGACCAAAATTAAGGCAGGGAGGATAGATACATTTGGGGTAGGATTTCATTTGAACAGACTTTATTAGAAGGTTTATTCCTTGCAGGGTGACGGTCACACTCATCCTTTACATAAGTTAGTGGCAGTAGTTTAGGTTTCTCCAAGGAAAGTGGTCTGGCAGGTGTTTTTAAGCTCTGATTCTATGTGGGGCACCTCACTGTTTTAGGATTTGCAAATAATTAGAGTGTCTTACACTTGTTATATACCCCCGCTACAGCTTGTGGTGGAGGGAATGATGCTTTGAGGGACAAAATAGTGGTAATACTGAAGACGAACAGAACCCCTATATAGCACTCTCTTCCTGTGTGAGATGGTGGATGAGTTAAAATATATTTATTCAAAAAACTTCATTAAAACAATGGGGTTTAAAACATTTATTAAATAGTACCAAGTATTTTATAGACTCTTGGGGTAGGTTACTCCAGAGGAGTGTCAATTTGATAGTAAGGTCCAGTGTTGGTGAACTCACTGACCCTAGTAACCCTCATATAGAGTGATTAACTAGAGATTGGTGTTGTATAGTCTGGAGACACCCTGATTTCTGAGTTACAGGCCCCGGTATGGGGTGCTGGTATCTCCTATGCATTTTAAATCTCCCTAACACAGGAGATACTGGCACCCAATACCGGGGCCTGTAACTCAGGAAGCAGGGTGTCCCGGAACTGAAATCAATGCGGTTCAGCTCAGGAGACCCCCTGCTACAGTACACTGTTATTAAAATGTAAACTAAAACAGCTTCATTGCCTTAGAGGCTAGCCGCCAAGTCAATGAAGGCGTTAAACCTGAGTACCCTGTTTGTTGGGGGTACAGGGGTGGATGAAGGAGGAACTTGCCCCATGGTAGGTGGTTAGGCCTGCCGGGAAGCTTGCGTGAGGAGTTAGCACCTTCACAACCATAGCGGTGGTATCCGCTGTGACAGGAGGGGGTGGCCAGGCTGCATAATAAAGGTCAAGCCCAGCTTGTTAATCCTGGCCCGAGTATAAGGGTCCCAGAGAGTTAGCTCTTGAACGCAATAACATTGTATCATTGCATTGTACTTTGTGTAATAAAACCATTTTTTGTGTTTTCCCTTTCCGAGCATGCCATCAAGCAGGGATTGCTAGTTTCAAGGGGGGGTTTGCAGAGGAACTGTTGTCCAAATGTGTCTAGGAGGTTGGGGTCCAGGGTTACTGGTACCCCAGTAAATGTTCCCGGGAATCATGCCTGATTCTCGGATACATGTAGGCATATTGTCTCGGCAATATTTCCCCTTGAAAACCTAACCGTGACTCACTACTAGGCTGTCCTGCTTCAGCATAACTCGGAAAGGAGAATGAGGCAAATGGATCACTATGCATCACTGTAGCTGAGGAAATCCCTTTGTTGAGGTGGGTACCCCCAGTTAGTGCCAAGGTGACCCACAAACAGTATATGGTTTATGGGTGCCCAACCCTATATTAGGTTGGGGGGACTCTGAGAGTCCAAACTGAGTCAAAGGGAAAGTGTGTGGGGAAATAAGGCAGACAACATTTTATCCTTTTCTGTTCCCTGTACCCTAGAGACTCTAAAATTTGGGAGTCTAAGGCTTAGGTGGGGCATTGGGGTGAAAAGCAAGTCATTTTGATTACAGGAGGTATGGGGACAAAGTTACCAGTGGCCCTATAATTCTCCACAGATTTTTCACACTATTTTCAGGTACCTGGAGTGAGTTGCACTGGGGCCATACAGTGTCTACCAGACTCCTAGTTTTCAACCCCAAGATCCTCACCTAAAATCCCACATAGCTGAAGGGGTTCCCCGAGACTCAGAGTTTATTAAAATGTATTTTTAATGTGCTTAAACATTCGGAACCCATGTCCAAACAGGCGGCCTGTGCAAACCCATAGGTGACGGTGTGTCTGCTGGAGATCAGAGTTCAAAGCAGTCAGAGGATGCCCAGATGTGTGAACAGCATTTGGTTAGTGGGGAAAGGTGGAGTACTTTGTCCAAAGGTCAATGGCAGTCCTCTGGAATGCCAGTTTTTCTGCCAGACCTAGGGGTGCCTCCCCACCGAGTGGCATTGGGATAGTTGGGGGGAGATGCTTGCGCATGTCCCTTGGCTATTTCAAATTTCCCACTGACCCGGCTTTTCTACCCAGCTTGGCAATGATTGACTGCCTGAGAATGTTCCCACGCGCTGATTCGTTGTTGAGTTCTGCCTCTATGTTTCAGCTAGAGCAAGGAAAGCTATAAGAAGCTATGAGCCAATCAGATTGGGTATTCCCCTTGAGTCAGAGCCGAAAGAGTGCGGGGCAGGCTTTTCAAAGTTGCTTTGTTCGAAATAGCAAGGCAACCGGCTTTGATTTCAAGCCTGAAGAGCCTACCCGCCAGAGACTAAGTCCCAACTTTTGGGACCAAGTTCTCAGAAACAAACCTAGTGGTCATGGCTGGGATTTCATGCCGATTTGAGTTCCAGGACATTTAGGCTGAGTCGCAGTCAAGAGGGACCAAGTTCTGAGAAATGAATGTAGAGGTGGTGTCAAAAATGTCATGCCGATTTGAGTTCCAGGAGATTCCGGGCTAAGTCCCGATCAGGGTAAAACTCTCCCAATAGTGTGCCCTGCACCTATGAAAGTCTATTTTCTGACCCCTGTAAGTGTGTCTTTTCATCTATATTTTGTGTTCCATTGTATTATGCAGATTTAAGCCAAATAATCTACAGTTTATTTCTCTACCTTGTTTTGCTCAATTAATGATTCTGGTGAAAATGTGTAAATAACCTGGTCTCCCATGACAACCGCTATGGTTATCAAGGGGTTAACAACACCCGCTACCCACCCGAGAGGCCTAACCACACACTTGGGGCAACTACCACCTTCACCCAATCCCTCTACCCCAAGAAACATTAAAATACAACAACCCTACTACACACCTCCTCTACCCCCAACAACACCCCAACACATTCAGTACAATAATGGGCAAAATTATTATAATGTAATCTGGATAATAGCTCATTTGTCCATTAAAAATAAAACATTATCCAGCCAGCATGAAGTAAATTAAAGTTCTACTTTCCCCTGCCAGGATGAAGGTCGTCCTCATCACTATCTTCTGCGTCCATGTCCTCCATGGGCAGAAACAGTGCAATCACTAAACAAACTAATGGTCTACTTAGATTTTGCAAAGGCTTTTGATACGGTTTCACACAAGAGGTTGGTGTACAAAATAAAGAAAACTGGAAGAAGTAATAATATATGCACCTGGATTGAAAATTGGTTAAAGGACAGACAACAGAGGGTTGTCATAAATGGAACTTTTTCAGGTTGGGCTAAAGTCGTGAGTGGAGTACCTCAGGGATCGGTACTGGGACCCCTGCTTTTTAACTTTTTATTAATGACCTTGTGGTTGGGAGCGAGAGCAAAGTCTCCATCTTTGCTGATGATACTAAATTGTGTAAGGTAATAGAATCAGAGCAGGATGTAATTTCTCTTCAGAAGGACTTGGAGAGACTGGAAATGTGGGCAGGTAAATGGCAGATGAGGTTTAATACAGATAAATGTAAGATTATGCATTTGGGATACAAGAATAAAAAGGCGACTTACAAATTAAATGGAGATATATTGGGGGAATCCTTGATGGAGAAGGATTTAGGAGTGCTTGTAGACTGCAGGCTTAGCAATAGTGCCCAATGTCATGCAGTAGCTGCAAAGGCAAATAAGATCTTATCTTGCATCAAACGGGCAATGGATGGAAGGGAATTAAATATAATTATGCCCCATTACAAAGCACTAATAAGACTACACCTTGAATATGGAGTACAATTTTGGGCACCAATCCTAAGAAAAGACATTATGGAACTAGAGAGAGTGCAGAAAAGAGCCACCAAATTAATAAAGGGGGTGGACAATCTAACTTATGAGGAGAGGCTAGCTAAATTAGATTTATTTACATTAGAAAAGAGGAGTCTAAGAGGGGATATGATAACTATATACAAATATATTCGGGGACAATACAAGGAGCTTTCAAAAGAACTATTCATCCCACGGGCAGTACAAAGGACTCGAGCCATCCCTTAAGGTTGCAGGAAAGGAAATCTCACCAGCAACAAAGGAAAGGATTCTTTACAGTGAGGGCAGTTAAAATGTGGAATTCTTTACCCATGGAGACTGTGATGGTAGATACAATAGATTTGTTCAAAAAAAGGTTGGACATCTTTTTAGATGGGAAAGGTATACAGGGATATACCAAATAAGTATACATGGGAAGGATGTTGATCCAGGGATTAATCCGATTGCCAATTCTTGGAGTCAGGAAGGAATTAATTTGTCCCCTTAATGGGGTTTTTTGTTTGCCTTCCTCTGGATCAATAAAGTAAGTATAGATATAGGATAAAGTATCTGTTGTCTAAATTTAGCATAGGTTGAACTTGATGACCTATGTCTTTTTTCAACCTCATCTACTATGTTACTGTGACAGGGTAAATAAAAGCCACCAGCTATATGCCTGGCAGACATATTTTTAGCCTGCAATTCAGCAGTGACTAGGTTAACTTCAGTTGGGAACCTCAGCACAATTAGTTGGATCCCAGCTGCCTAATCAAGGTGTGTTAAAAAACCCATGCTGTAGACACATGGTGCTGGCTGATGAGGAGAGAGGAGTATGCTACTGAAGATATTACTGATACAAGGTCTGTGAGCTAAGTAGATGAATTATGAACTGTCCGTCCCCTGCATAGAAAAGGGAAGCTGCCTTATTTTTAGACTGTCTACTAAAGAGAACTGTTTTGATTTGGTCTGCTGAAGAAAAAGCCTTTTTTCTTTTGTTTGCTGATGAAAAGCCATTTTTTCCTTTTGTTTGCTGATGAAAAGCTTTTTTTGTTTTGTGTGGTGTATATCTTTTGAGGCTAAATAAATAAGCCTTGTCAAGAAACCCACGTGTGTAGTTGCATGTACCCTGCAACATATGGTGTTCAGAAGTCCTGGGATTTTTTCAAACGGCTCCTGCAGTTAAAGGGCCACACATACACAAGAATGGAAGAAATGTTGAAAGAGTTTCTGTGCAAGCAGACCAGACAGTAGGGACAGTTAATGCAGGAGCAGGCCCGGCTGCAAGAGGAGAGAGATGAAAGACTACAGGAAGCACAAGATGAGCGGATTGCCAAGCTGCTGACCCATTTCCAAGGGTCTGCCAGTCCAGAACTTGCAAACAGACCCACGATACTCCTGAGGAAAATGGCGCCGAACGAGGATCCAGAGGCTTATTTACTGACATTTGAAAGAGTTGCCGAAGCACAGGGCTGGGCTACAGATCGATGGGCAACTGCTTTTGCCCCGCTCCTCATAGGAGAAGCCCAAGACTCAAATCAGGGTCTCCCAGCAGATCAGGCAATGGACTACCGCCAAGTAAAAGTCGCCATACTGGATCGCTTAGGTCTGAGCCCAGAGACCTACCGGCAGCAGTTCCGGAACATGAAGTACACTGCTAAGATGAGACCCCGGGTCCTCGCTCAGAGATTATTGGACTTGTGTATGCGCTGGATACAACCCGAGGAGTGCACTAAGGAGGCAATTCTGGAGCAGGTGATTTTGGAACAATTTCTACAAATAATACCCCCTTCCGCACGCTCATGGGTAAAACGCCACGCTGCTGAAACCCTAGCTTTGGCGGTCCAACTCGTGGAGAACTTCCTTGGGGCTGAGCAGCAGGCGAGTTTCCTGGACCCTACTCCACCGGCACTTGCGGACGCCCAAAGAGGGGGGGTCGGATCAATGGGAACCTACGGCCCGTCCACACGCAACCGCCAAGTCCAACGGAAGGAGCAGTCGTTCCAGCAAGGACAGAGTCCAAATGCTGGTCCCCGCCGAGACCCTCATCTCCTTCCGGATGTCAGCTCGTCGCAAAATGAGAGGAACTTCCGAGGACGTCGCCCACAGGATGCCTGGTCTCCAGTAACCGGTCCAGCGGAGCGCTATCCACAGCCCCTCCTGCGAGGGAACCCACTCCATGTTCCGCCTGCGGAGAACAAGGCCACTGGTATGTGGACTGTCCACAGATGGATTGTTCATTCAGCAGAACCGTCGCCTCGGCTTTTACTGGGGAAAATTACAAGCCCTGGCTACTTCCAGCCCTGATTGGGGGAAAAACCATCCAGGCCCTTGTAGATTCGGGCTCTGGGAAAACTCTGGTTCCAGGAACTGTTACCGCCTAACGTGTGTTCTTTTGACTCCCCATGGAGCATAGAATGTATACACGGCGATGTAAAACGCTATCCGACGGCCAAAATCCGGCTACAGGTAAAAGGAAAGGAGGCTTACCTCGAAGTAGGAGTCCCTCCTTGGCTCCCTGCCCCCGTTGTGCTCAGTCGGGACTGGCCTTTCTTTTCAGACCTAATGGCCCCGGTCTTTCACGAGGAGCCTTCTTCTAGGGCACAGGAGAACCCTGGCAAAATGTTCCCCTTCTCGGCAGACCTTTTTCCCAATAGACACCTGGTTCAAAAGACTCGGAAGCAAAGACGCTCGGACAAACAGGACTGGTTGCAGAAATCTGGGTCTCAAGGTGACCATTCTAGTAATTACAGGTCACAAGTGATGGCTGGGGATGGCCAGAGGGAGGGGGATATGAGCCCTGGAGATTTACCAGACCTGTACTTTCCTGACTTTCGCCAGAAGCAAAGGGAAGATCCAGTCATTGCTAGACAGTATGACAAGGTGAAAATTGATGAGCGGATTGTAGATGCACAAGGGGTGATAGTGTTCCCCCATTTTGAGCTATCAAATGATATCCTATATAGGGATAATAGGCAGACACAAACAGGGGAGGTCACCAAACAGATATTGGTTCCCAAGGCGTTTGTTAAATCTGTGTTCACTCTAGATCATACTGTCCCTTGGGGTGGTCACCTGGGCAGGGATAAAACATTAGACCGTATTTCATCCCGATTCTATTGGCCAGGGATGCATAGTGATATTGCTAAACTACAGTAGAGGCAACGTTTATTCTAACATTTGCTGTAAACTAGCCGGGTTACATTCTGGGTATGAGCTGGGTATGTGCTGGGTATGTTCTGGGCTAGTTTGAGGCACGTTTAAGGCATTTCTGCATTGACTAACGACCCATAGGATTAACACAGCAGGGATCCCTGGCAGTCCAATTCAGTTTGAATGGGACTGCCAGGGACCCCCGCTGTTAATCTGATAGGCCATTAATCAATGCAGAAATGCTGGGGCTAGTTTAAGGAAAGTTTAAGGCGTGTATTCACAATGTACCTGGGTGTGCCTGGGTCTTTTGGGGAATTGCCACTGGTTTTTGTTAGAATAAGAGTTGCCTCTACTGTATGTGCGGCATGTCCGGAGTGCCAGCTAACTAGTCCAAAAGGACAAAAACCAGCCCCTTTGGTTCCGCTACCCTTGGTGTCAGTTCCCTTTGAGAGGATTGGGGTAGACTTGGTAGGGCCTCTAGAACCTTCTGCGAAAGGACACAGGTTTATGCTTGTAATAGTTGATTATGCAACAAGATATCCTGAGGCGTTCCCCCTGAGAACAGCAACGGTGAAGCAAGTTGCCAACAAGTTGTTGGAACTGTTCTCACGGGTTGGACTTCCCCAGGTTATGTTGACAGACCAAGGTACAAATTTCATGGCTAAACTGATGCAGGGTGTCTTAAAGTTACTAGAGGTAAAGTCTGTTCGGACATCGGTCTACCATTCACAGACTGACGGATGGGTGGAAAGATTTAACCGAACTCTAAAAGGGATGCTGAGGAAATTTGTAGATTCAGAGAAGAGAGCCTGGGATGAACTTCTCCCTTTTCTGCTGTTTGCAGTGCGGGAAGTTCCCCAGGCCTCCACAGGATTCTCTCCATTTGAATTGCTCTATGGCCGCCAACCCCGGGGTATCCTAGACCTCCTAAAGGAGTCCTGGGAGGAACAGCAGTCCCCTTCTAAGAATACCCTGCAATACGTTCTAGACCTTAGGAAGCGCCTAGATGTGGTCGGCCATTTTGCCACGGAGAATCTTAGATCAGCCCAGGACAGTCAGGAGAGACATTACAATCAGAATGCTCGCATGAGAGTGTTTCACCCGGGAGACAAGGTGATGTTATTGTTACCCAGTTGTGAGAGTAAACTCCTGGCCAAATGGCAGGGCCCATTCAAAGTACTCCGCCGTATGGGTGATGTGGATTACGAGATCGCTCAACCAGGGTCCAGGAAGGGTAAAAAATTTTACCATGTGAACTTGCTGAAACCCTGGAAGATGCAGCGTTCTCTATTCATCCACCCGGTGGAGGAGGAAACGGACTTGGGTCCTCAGCCTCCACGGGAGAACATCGTGAGTGACGATAAAATCCCAATGGGTGAACAGTTGTCCTCTGCACAAAAAGGGGACTTGTTAGCAAAATTACACAATTCCATGATGTTTTTTCTGACTTACCAGGACAAACTAACTTAATTTCCCATGCAATAGAGACAGCACCTGGGGTAAAAGTACGTTCCCGTCCTTATAGGTTGCCTGAAAGTCGTAGGGCTCTGGTAGAGAAGGAGGTATAAAAAATGTTACACTTAGAAGTGATTGAGGAATCATGCAGTGAGTGGTGTAGTCCACTAATTATGGTCCCTAAACCACGATGGGAAGGTAAGATTTTGTGTGGACCTCCGAAAGGTCAATGCGGTATCCAAGTTTGACGCATATCCGATGCCAAGGGTGTACGAATTAATTGACGCCCTTGGTAACGCGGAATATATATCCACGCTAGACTTGACAAAAGGATACTGGCAAATACCCTTAGAGGAAAAGTCCAAATGCAAAACAGCCTTTGCCACTCCCATGGGTTTATACCAGTTTGTGACAATGCCATTTGGACTGCATGGAGCCCCAGCCACATTTCAGAGACTCATGGATAAGGTACTGAGGCCCCAATAGAATTATGCCGCATCCTACCTAGATGACATTGTCATTTATAGTAAACATTGACGGGCCCATCTAAATAGGCTGAAAGCGGTCCTCAAATCTCTAAGAGAGGCAGGGCTCACAGCCAACCCTAAGAAATGTGCCCTGGGTAAGGCGGAAACTAAATACACTGGCGACACACTTTATTCGAGCTCGGCTAGTCCCACGAATTCGGGTATACTCGGGTGTATTGAGGTTTGTGACTGTTTTCTGCCCGAGTGCATTGCGTTATTTTCCAGGCAGGGATTGTAGCATTTTATTCCTGCTGGCTGCAATACTGCACAGTATATATATATATATATATATATACTGCATTAGAATTCATGAATTTATGCCATCTGGTAGACACGCGAAGAATTGCAGCCTATTAAATCCTAATCATTATCATTTAACAGATCAGCCGCCCGTCAGCCAGGCATGAACCATGGCTGGGAAGGCAAACGCAACGGGGTTTGTCTGAGGTGAGGAGCGGCGCATACACATACTGGGTATTTGCTCGAATAAAGTGTGTCGCAGCAGTACTTAGGGTATGCAGTGGGAGGTGGAAAAGTAAGGCCACTAACCGACAAGGTAGTTGCCCTGAAAGAAGTTCTGACCCCCCAAACAAAAACGCAGGTACGCTCTCTGCTGGGTTTAGCAGGGTACTACCGGCGGTTCATCCCCAACTATTCAGAATTGGCAGCCCCTTTAACGGACCTCACAAAAAAGTGTGCCCCTACACAAGTGGTATGGTCAAGGGATTGTCAGAGAGCCTTTGAGGACATAAAAAGGTGTCTATCAGAGGGTCACATCCTTAGAAGCCCGGACTTCAACAGCCCTTTTATAGTGCAAACAGATGCATCAGAGATAGGGCTGGGGGCAGTGTTGTCACAACGGTTTGAGGGAGTTGAACATCCTATCCTTTTCTGAGTAGGAAATTGTTCCCAAGGGAAAAAAAACTACTCAGTGATTGAGAAAGAGTGCCTCGCAGTAAAGTGGGCAATCGAGGCATTACCTGGCAGGAGTCCATTGTACTTTGGTGACGGATCATGCTCCACTGAAGTGGTTAAATAGTATGAAGGATTCCAATGCTAGATTGACCAGGTTGTATATGGCCCTCCAACCCTTCCCATTTGAGATTCAGCATAGGCCGGGAAAAGAGAACGCAAATGCTGACTTCTTTTCTAGAGAAGTGGTGGATGGTCAGGCTTCAGACGTGCGTAGCCCCAGCCACACACTAACAGGGGAGGAATGTGACAGGGTAAATAAAAGCCACCAGCTATATGCCTGGCAGACATATGTTTAGCCTGCAATGCAGCAGGGACTACGTTAACTTCAGCTGGGAACCTCAGGACAATTAGTTGGATCCCAGCTGCCTAATCAAGGTGTGTTAAAAACCCCAGACTGTAGACACATGGTGCTGTCTGTTGAGGAGAGAGGAGTAAGCTACTGAAGAGATTACTGATACAAGTCTGTGAGCTAAGTAGATGAATTATGAACTGTCCGTCCCCTGCATAGAAAAGGGTAGCTGCCTTATTTTTAGAATGTCTGCTAAAGAGAACTGTTTTGGTTTGGTCTGCTGAAGAAAAGGCCATTTTTCTTTTGTTTGCTGATGAAAAGCCATTTTTTCCTTTTGTTTGCTGATGAAAAGCTATTTTTGTTTTGTGTGCTGTATATCTTTTGAGGCTAAATAAATAAGCCTTGTCAAGAAACCCGCTTGTGTAGTTGCATGTACCCTGCAACAGTTACTATGTAACTATTGTGGAGGAACGGCCTCACGGCGGGGTCAGTAAAACGCTAGACACGATGGGAAACTTTAAACTGTACTGGTTTATTAGCCACAACCAAAATAAAGTACGGTGCACTGTCCCTTTATGAAACTACTTTCTAGAAAATAAAGCCTATTCCCGTTAGGGAAACTAACTCACTTCTTGAGCCCTCACTAACAGGGCAGCCAGCTAATCTGGTTAGGCCCAAAACATGTGCTCTACAAAGTGTAGCCAGGTCCCCTCTGCGTTCCTGCTGCCCCGCGACTTCCCCCTCGTTTCCTCTGCTGCCGTGGGTCACTCGATGGGCCCGTCGGCACTTCTGGAGGGTGGGGGCCAGTGCAGGGAGCGTTTGGGCGTCCCGGTGGTTCCCCGTGGCTCCCGAGCAGGGCGCCGCCATCTTGCGCTAGGTCGCGCATGCGCAGTAAGCCGCCGGCGGCCCGGCAGAGTTGCGCATGCGCAGGAAGGAGCGCGCGGACCCTAGCCTACCAGGGAAGACTCTTGAACAGGACTACAAGTCCCATGAGCCTCGTGAGCGGCCCCATGACTCCAGGGAGCCAATAGAGCTGCATGAGCTCCCTGATTTGAGAGAATTAGATACTTTTCGGGCGCTGGGTACCACGCTAGTCAGTTCTGGACCAGGAAGAGCTAGGGGAAGGAGGTGAGTGCAGGGGTCTGTGACCCACTGCATTAAGCCAGCACCCCCTAGGCCCCAGATAGGCCCTGAACCCCCCCAGCTCGTGGTGCTACAGGAACAGGCCCTAGGTTATGGGCCCTGTCACATTAGTACCAGTGTTAGATAGGGACACAGCGGACGCTGCGCTCCCCGAGAAGAGACTTGGGCTCAAGTCTGTGCCAAAGAGACAGAGACTATCTCCAGGGTGGGACCGCCCCTGGCGGACCCTCGTGCGAGAACGCACCGGATGACAGACGGGATCACCAAGCGGCAGATCCTTTTTTAAGTTGATTGCTGGCCCGAGTGCAGGAGCGCTAGGCAAGTACCTTCCTAAGTGCACCAACAAATCATCTATTCATATTTATATTCTCACATAGTGGCAGCGCTGACCACGGGACAAAGGGGTTAACTGTGGACACGGTGTGGGGCACATGTGGTGGGTGGAAGGTATGCTCCTAGTAAAGTGAAAGACCCTTTGGACTGCGTTATAGACTGTGGAGTTACCCCCTAGGGGGAGTAGTAGTAACGTGTGTATTATTCCTGCATATATATATATATATATAAACTGGTTATATACATCTCCGTGTATGTACTTATTGTATATGTGGGTCCTGTGTAGGCAACCTTCTACATTCCTAGAACCCTGCACAGGTGGAAGTGATGCGAACCAAATCGAGCTGAAGGACTCACTCCAGGTTCCCAACAAGCAGAGGCTCAGGCCTCTTGTGAACCTAGAGGTATATGCACCACACCTGGTAACACATAGGTTTCCACCCACACACACTATATCTGTGACTGGGAAAGAGGGAATACCCGTTACATTTGGAGGTGCTGCTGGGATCAGACCTGGGGTGCCCTATTCAAATCAGTATCATAAGAGATCAGCAACATGGTAATTCCCTCAAGTCAAGAGGTCCATGCTTGAGCCATCTCCTCCCGGGAACCACCTAGTTACGTCGTGGCCGTAGGGAACGTTCCAGCGTTAGTGGCGGAAAATGACATCCGGGACTCGCTGAGGAAGCTCCTAGGCCCCTACTTTTAATTGGAGCGCCATACTATTCACTGTGGGGCGGGACATATGCCAAGAAATGGCCCCAGACACCCTAGCAGCTCCCGAGGCACCGCCAGAAGGCTACCCCCTTATAAACTCGGAATTACCAGAAATACGGGAAATGTTTTCATCAAGGGCCCCTACTCAGGTTCCAGATGAACCGTCCACCAGTACTTGGCCACCAACTGCGCCAGTGTCAAGTGCCCCAAACCGGGTAGACCGTCCCCCACCCAAAGTCTCCTTTACTCCAAGCGCTCTCACGGGAGCTACTAGTTGGGCTGGCAGTCTGCCCCCTTCACCAGCACCCGCGCCACATGGGATGAACTCCCGGCCTATCAGAGACAGTAGGGTAACTAATGAAGGTTCCATAATGGGGGTGACGCTACCCCAATTCGTAGAGGCCATCACCATGGCCTCCCAAACACAAAGTTACCGGAAACTCAAAGCCTTCTCTGGAGTACTTCCAACACCACAGGGGGAGGAAGGGATAGACCAATGGAGGGAGAATGCGTTAAAAGTCATAGAGGAATGGTCGTGCACTGACACAGTGAAAAGGCAGCGCATAATGGAGTGTCTTAGGCCTCCAGTTTCTACCATTGTAACCATCTACAGGGACCAACATCCAGAGTTGACGTCGTTGGAAATGGTGGAATTCCTGCTGGAAGCGTACGGACTAGAAGAAGATGAAGGAGCGGTCTGGACGAAGTACTATAATCTCTATCAGAAGAAGGGGGAGGACTTGTCGGCCTTTATACACCGCCTGCAACTGGTCTTTGGAATCCTTCTCAATCGTAAATTGATTTCCGCCTTTTGGATGTATGAGGCGCTTCGTAAGCAGTACCTGCGGGAATCGAGCCCCACTCACCCCATAGCCAATATGCTCCACAGCAAACTAATGGAAGGGAGTCCCCCTACATTCACCGGATTGCTGCACCAGGTGAAAATTCAGGAAGCACATGCTTTGTACACTCTACCGCAAAACCCAAAAGCCCCTCCATCTCAAAGGGAAAGGGGCCTATGGAGAAGGAAGAGTCTGCCGCCATGTCCAAGGGGTACAAGCCAAAACCCTCTGACAAACCACCTTCCCCGTCCAAGGTTCGTCCAGAACGCCACAAGGTTGTGTGCTATAACTGCGGTAAGAAGGGCCACTTCTCCAGTGACTGTCCAGAGAGGGAGGAGCCACCAGAGGAGAAACCTCCTAATAGGGGAAATTCTGCCCAGTCAATGTCTGCTGCGTACAGACGGTGTACTCTGACACAGAACCCCCTACGGGATCCGAAGCGGCTCCTCCTGACTCCGGCCCCAGTGATGACGCCTTACCAGGGGAGGCTTACATTCAAGTAGATCCGTCGGCCATCGTGCGGGTTGTACTGGAAGGGATCTATGCCTCTGCCCTACTGGACACCGGGTCCAAAGTGACCATAATATACCGCAAATTCTATGACCAGCACCTCACCCACTGCCCCCTGCGGTCGGCCGAACATATGAAGGTGAGGGGGTTAAGTAACGAAGACTACCCCATCGACGGGATTGTAAGGGTTCAACTGGAAATACTCCAATTGAACACCGGCAAGAAACACCCCATGCATGTAGCTGCAATGGTATGCCCAGAGCCCCAAGATCAGTACAAATATCCGATCATCTTGGGAACCAATACTGATATAGTACAAGCGGTAATTAAAGCATACCTGAAAGAGACCAATGAATTGCCGATGGCCAATCCGCTCCTCGATCCCGTTCTACGAGAAGAGTGTAACCGGGTATATGCCTTAGAGCGTCACGGGGACCTCTAAAATCGTCAACGCGGACTGACGACCATATTACCAGGGGGAGTGCAACGTATGGCCGTCTGGTGTTGTTATCCCGAGCGAGATGAGAACAATCAGCTTTTCTCTCTGGAGAGTACCCCCGAGGAAGAGGTTCAGAGAGGGTATAGGGTACTACCTGAAGTAAGGGAGTGGACGACTAAAATCCCTCTACGAACTTACGTATATGTGCAGAATATCTCCCCATTGCCGATGGACCTTGATGCAGGACAAAGTCTGGGTTGCATATATCCGGTTAGCCCTGTGGAAACAGCGGCCCAGGTGAACGCTGCTGCAGTGGGTGAGCGATTAGTCGATCTGGACTTCAACTTCGGCGAGTCAACGTTGCCCACTGAGTGGAAAGAGCGGGTGAAAACCAAGTTGAATAAACGACGGACGTCTTGCAAGAAATGGAGACCGCTGGGATTTTGACGGAGTCTCAGAGTCCTTACGCCTCTCCCATAGTGGTGGTAAGGAAGAAGAACGGATCCGTACAACTGTGTGTGGACTATCGAACCCTGAACAATCTTACGATACCGGACCAGCACAACCTTCCTCGCATTGAAGAGATTCTGAATGCTCTGAATGGAAGCCAATGGTTCAGTGTGCTCGATTTACGATCTGGGTACTATCAGGTACCCATGAGTGCAGAGGACCAGGAGAAAACAGCTTTCGTCTGCCCCCTGGGTTTCTACCAATTTACATGTATGCCCCAAGGTATATGTGGGGCCCCTGCTACCTTCCAACGTCTGATGGAGAAGACTATCAGAGACATGAACCCTCGGGAGTGTCTAGTCTACCTGGACGACATAATTGTCTTTGGAAGGACCCTGTATGAGCACGAAGAGAGGCTGCTTAAAGTGATAGACCGTCAGTGACTTACGTGGGGCACATCGTGTCAGCTAAGGGAATCGCCACAGACCCAGCCAAAGTAGAAGCGGTCGTGAACTGGCCTCGTCCCGAGAATGTCATGGAGCTGCGATCCTTCCTGGGTTTCTGCGGGTATTACCGTCGCTTCGTGGAAGGGTACTCTAGTCGAGCTAAACCCCTTTGAAGATATACCCCAAAGATACAGAAAGGAAGGCCACGTCGGCCCGTCAACCGTTTGGCGATAAATGGACGCCTCAGTGTGAACAGGTCTTCCTGAAGTTTAAGAAAAGTCTGACCGAAGCGCCGGTGCTTGCGTATGCTGATCCAGAACAACCATACGTTCTGCATGTGGATGCCAGTCTAAATGGCTTGGGCGCCGTCTTGCACCAGAAGCACCCCGAGGGCCTTCGACCAGTGGCCTACATCAGCCGCAGTCTGTCACCCAGTGAACAGAAATACCCTGTCCACAAGTTGGAATTTCTGGCTCTCAAATGGGCCATCACGGAAAAGCTCCACGATTACCTGTACGGTGTTACGTTTGAGATAAGGACGGATAAAAATCCCCTCACATACATCAATACTTCGGCCAAATTGGACGCAGCAGGGCACCGATGGCTGGCGGCTCTAAACAATTAACAAAACACAGAACCCCAGCAAGCTCTTTTTGGGAACCCCTGAGCCCCCACAAAATATATATATGTATATGTGTCAAAATGGAGTGCTATTGAGCGTGGCATATGTATACAACAGACGACAGAGTAGCCCAATGCTACATCCAACATGACAGAAATACACAGTAAAATACTTATATATTCTCTTGAAATAGGGTCATTTAGTTTAACCCTTTGGCCAAAGCGTTGTAAGCTTGCGAGCCACGTCAAGGCAGACACCTGTTCGCAAGTCCTAACACTACCAGATAAAATACTAATATACCTCTATTAGGATTAAAATTCTCATTTACCTCTATTTGGAGGGAGAAAGACAACAGTGGGTCTATATCCAGCAGAATGAGGAACTTGCAAACTAGGGAAGTGGGGAGTGGCGGGCTTAAAACCTGGGAAGGAGGAGCCACTAACCTCCACCAGCTGGAACAGCTGAGAATGGGTTAACAAAACACAGAACCCCAGCAAGCTCTTTTTGGGAACCCCTGAGCCCCCACAATATATATATATGTATATGTGTCAAAATGGAGTGCTATTGAGCGTGGCATATGTATACAACAGACGACAGAGAAGCCCAATGCTACATCCAACATGACAGAAATACACAGTAAAATACTTATATATTCTCTTGAAATAGGGTCATTTAGTTTAACCCTTTGGCCAAAGCGTTGTAAGCTTGCGAGCCACGTCAAGGCAGACACCAGTTCGCAAGTCCTAACACTACCATATAAAATACTAAAATTCCTCTATTTCTCTGTTCCAGCTGGTGAAGGTTAGTGGCTCCTCCTTCCCAGGTTTTAAGCCCGCCCCTCCCCACTTCCCTAGTTTGCAAGTTCCTCATTCTGCTGGATATAGACCCACTGTGGTCTTTCTCCCTCCTAATACAGGTAAATGAGAATTTTAATCCTAATAGAGGTATATTAGTATTTTATCTGGTAGTGTTAGGACTTGCGAACAGGTGTCTGCCTTGACTTGGCTCGCAAGCTTACAACGCTTTGGCCAAAGGGTTAAACTAAATGACCCTATTTCAAGAGAATATATAAGTATTTTACTGTGTATTTCTGTCATGTTGGATGTAGCATTGGGCTTCTCTGTCGTCGGCTCTAAACAATTACCAATTCTGCCTGAATTATAAGCCGGGACCTTTGAATGTAGGGGCTGACGCCCTATCCCGACGACCAGGGCTAAGTGCTACTCCAGATGATGAGGAATGGGAAGAACTCCCAGGACAAGGGGTGCGGGCTATGTGTAGCACTGCCGTCATCATCAACAATCAAGTGGCCTTCTCTGTTGCAAATTCCGGGTTGCAAATTCCTTGGGATGCCCGTCGCAGGCCATTCCCGCAGCCTACTGCGATCCGAAGGGAATGAACATAACTCATGACAAAGTGCTACGGTGGAATGATTTAGAAGACTACCAAATACAATATCCTGTAGTTAGTATTATTAGGCAAGCCGTTGAAAAAAGGAAGCCTGCCCTCTTGAAGCGTGCTCCAAAAGACTCGGTCGCTTCGATCATGCGGGAAGCGGACAAATTTGAAATCGATAACTGCTTACTCTATCGGGTGGTGCAATACCACAACCACCCCGATAGACGACAACTCATCCTCCCTAAGAACATGCAATACATGGTGTTGAAGTCCCTACATGATGAGCATGGACATCTCGGTGTAGAGAAGACCTTTGGGTTGGTCAGAGACAGCTTTTTCTGCTCCAGATGCGAGAGGCTGTAGAACACCACTGTCGCTGTTGTACTCGGTGTATACAACGCAAGACTCTGCCTACCAGAGCAGCACCCATGGGCCATCTGAAGAGTTCTGGCTAAATGGACCTTGTGTGTATGGACTTTCTGTGCATTGAGCCTGATAGCCGGGGAATATGCAACGTGCTGGTTCTCACGGACATTACACCCGGTATGCCCAGGCCTTCCCCACGAAAGACCAGAAAGCCATCACAGTGGCAAAAATATTATGGAGAAGTACTTCGTTCATTATGGTCTTCCAAACCGCCTTCACTCAGACCAAGGTCGAGATTTCGAGAGCACGCTGATCCGAGAATTGCTCAAAATGTTGAACATTGCTAACTCACGAACGACCCCGTACCATCCCGAGGGAGATGCGTTGCCAGAACGATTTAATCAAACCTTACTGGACATGCTCGGAACTCTAAAGGGTGCTCAGAAGACTGAATGGAGTCGACATGTAGAGGCCCTGGTTCACGCGTACAACTGTACCCGACAGTCAACTGGATTCTCTCCATACTTCCTCATGTTCGGACAAGAGGTGAGACTGCCAGTAGATGTACGCCTTCATGTATCGACGGATGGGATACACAACGCTACCCATTTAAAATACGTGCAAAGACTCAAAGACAGTTTGCAACAGGCTTACCAACAGGCTGAGAAATTTACAGCTAAGCTGAATGCTGACAATAAAAGGCGATACGACCATAAGGTCAAATATCGGGAACTTCGTCCTGGAGACGCTGTGTTGCTTCGCAATCTGGGAGTTCCAGGGAAACATAAATTGGCTGACCGGTGGAGAGACGGTGTATATGTGTAACGTATGTGCTTGCCACAAACTGGTACCGGACCGCGGGGCTGTGGTGGGGATATATAAACACCGACCTTAAGCCACGGAGTCAGGTCCGGAGTGCGGATTCCATAATCAGACATAGCCAGGTCAGGATTGGAGAAAGTAGGGTTAACGTTATCCAGGCAGTGGTCAAGGCAGGCGACACAGGAGCGGTGGTCGAGGAAACAAGCCGAGGTCATCAACAGGAAATCTTGGGTGAAGGTACTTCAGCACAGGAGGCTAGAACCTTGAGAGAAGCCACTGCAGCAGAGATGCTTCAGCAAAGGTGCTGCAGTGCATCAGGAAAAGGCCAGGAGTACACTTCACTTGGAGGAAGCAGGAACCAGAGGTGCAGACACGCCACAGGAAACGCTGGGGAAACCAGCTTAGCCACTACAGCGTGGCGAAGGCGAAGTCTGCCAGGAACAAGGAAAGCAGCGCCGGGGCTGCTATGCAAGAAGGCTTTGGGATGCCGTGGACTGGAAGCAGGATACAAGGCACAAGGAGTCCAACAGGCCAAACACGGAGTCTGTGACATGCACTGTTACTTGCAACTTGGATTGCAAAGTCTATGTCCAGCCACTTCCTGAGGGCAGGGCAGGCACTAAATAGCACAGGAGGCCAATCAGGGCAGAGCTGCACAGGAGGCAGGTGATTGCAGAAGCAGGGAATAGATTGTCTGGAATCTGCAAAGCTCCGGATGGAAGGGCTCCAGCCAAAGCCAGGAGTGGATTCCTGACATTACCCCCCCCCCCCCTTCACGCGAGACCTCCGGACAAGCAGAGATAGAGTCCCACAGAGGTCTGGGCAACATGGAATTATTTCTGAATCCTCTGGGTATAGTTGTAGATCTGCGCCAAGGGCGTTTGTCAATGAGCGCTTTTTTCAAACGGAAAAGCAGTGGCACTGCAATCAATAGGGGTCAGCACCCCTAGGTAGGTGAGGTTTAGAGATCAGGTCCGAAGTCTGCGCATCCACATAGAATGCAGTAGACATGAAGGAAAAAGCAGAGAGAAGCATGCCCGTGCCCAGAGTGAGAGCACAAGGAGCAGGGACGGGCACCTCAGGCAAGGCAAGGAAGTCCAATAGGATCATTGCGATCTTTGACGATTACATCGTGAAATCCAGAGAGAAAACATGAGGTAGTACAGAAAGTTCCATGAGGGATAATCCTAAATTTGCAGTAGCAGTCATGCAGTCAGAAGCGGGTGCCTCAAATTCTGTGGAGGAGTTACTTGGAAACAGTATAGCCTGAGGAGTGGAAATCCCAGATTCAGAGGTAACATGAGGTACTCTGGGGGGGGGGGGGGGTAGGGAGGGATGGATGATGCTTTGCTGTGAGAATCTTGGGATCATCCATGGTTATAACAGGACGTGCAGAAGTGTCAGTGAGGCGTCTGTTTGTTCCAGAAATGCATGGCTGAGAGACAGCAGCGGCTACCCTAGACAGAGCACGGGGAATCGAAAAAGGTACACCGGTCACTGAAGTGAGTCCTTGAGAAGCAGCAAGTGCCAAACTAGGTATTTTGATTGAGTCAGAAGGCATTGCGCTAGCCTCTGAAGTGGATATCTGTGAAACAGCAAGGGCCAGAGTAGATGAGTCAGTGGAATCAGAGGAAGTTGCACTTGTCTCTGAAGGGAAAAATTGTGGAACAACAATAGACATAACAGAACCTGGGGGATCTTCATGGCAGGAACCTTAGAAACAGGGCTAGGTGCATTTAACCATGCAGGTACATCAGGAAAAACACCTCTTACAGCAGGAGTTTTAGTGACTGGTAAATCACATGCTACAGGAGAGGCAGTTGTTTTTTCATCAGGAGCTTTGGAACTTTCACAAATTAACTCCGGAACTGCTGGAAAATCCTGGGATGCAGTAACAGGGAACTGAGAATTTGCAAAGGAATCAGAGACAGAAAGGCTGATCTCTGAAGTGGTAGATTGAGAAACAGCAAAAGGAGAGGCAAATGCTGTGGGGGGTTCTAAAGTGACAGGCTTGGAGTCAAAGGCAGAAATCTCAAATGTCTGAGGGGCAGCAGTGATTACACTTGCTCCTGTAAAGGGTTTAGAGAAAAGTGCACTGGTTTCTGAAATGGGCGTGAGAGAGTTACTGCTAGGTACTACAACATGATTACAAAACTTTGACAAAGATAACATTGACTCAGAAACTGGAGCTTTAGATGCAATGGCAGAAAACTCAGACATAGAGAGGGTACTGTTTAAAGCATGAGTTTTAACATTAGTGATTGACATATTACATACTACAGGGGAATCAGAGAAAGGGAAGGCTGCTACTGCACCGACACACTTTATTCGAGCAAATACCCAGTATGTACCTGGCAGATACCTGGAATGCGCCGCTCCTCACCTCTGACAAGCCCCGTTCCGTTTGCCTTCCCAGCCTGGGTTCATGCCTGGCTGACGGGCGGCTGATCTGTTAAATGATAATGATTAGGATTTAATAGGCTGCAATGCTTCGCGTGTCTACCAGATGGCATAAATTCATGAATTGTAATGCAGTATATATATATATATATATATATACTGTGCAGTATTGCAGCCAGCGGGAATAAAATGCTTCAATCCCTGCCTGGAAAATACCTCAATGCACTCAGGCAGAAAACAGTCACAAACCTCAATACACCCGGGTATACCCGAATTCGTGGGACTAGCCGAGCTCGAATAAAGTGTGTCGCCAGTGTATTACATCAGGGGTTTTAACAGGGGTACAGGTTAACACAGGTAGTGCTGGAGAATCCTTAGATGCAATAACAGGAATTTGGCACTTTGCAGGGAAAGGGGGAAAAGAAAACTTTGACTTGGAAACCTGAACTGTCAGTGCAGGAAGGGAAGGCTCTAAGGAAAAAGATTTAGAGACACAGGCAGGGATTTCAACTTTCTGAGAAATTGGAGGGGTAGCACTAGGTGCTACAAAGGTTTTAGAGACAGGGACGCTGGTCTCTAGAGTGGGAACTTTAGTTAGGGCAGAGCGGGGAAAGCAGTAAATCCCAACAGGCTCGGTAGCTTGAGCAATACAGTAATTTGCAATGGGAGCTTCGCAGAGCTGACTTGCAGGGGTTAAATCAGACACAGCATTAGAGTCAGAGGAAAGGGAACTTGAGTTTGAAACTGATGACTTGAAAAAATCCTCCTTAGACTTCTGACATGCAACATCAGCTTGGGAATCCCAAGAAAATCAGGGTACCCCAAGGAGTCCTGTAGCAGGACGTGAAGCACAGAGGGGCTGCCTCATAGCAGAGAGGGAGTCCAGGGACTGGTCATTCTTTTTCATGAGCCGGTCCAAGGTTAGGGAGAATTTTTCAGACTGGGCCAGCATTCCAGACAGGGTCAGGCTTTTAGACCGGGCCAGGTTTTCAGACAGGGAGCAGTTCTCAGAAAGGGGAAGTCTTTCAGACTGGGACAGGTTTTCAGACAGGGACCAGCATTCAGACAGGGACCGGCTTTCAGACAGGGACCGGCTTTCAGACCGGGACGATAAACCAGGGCTAGGGACCTTGACACCTTCTCCCTTAGGCTTAAGAGGAACAAAATCAGCTTGGTAATTTCCATGAGAAGGAGGAAACCCCAAGGGTTTAGCAACAGGACTGGTAGCGCAGGGAAGCAGTCCAATAACAGCGTCGCAGGCGAGGATAGGATCCTGCTCTCTTATGTGCTGGTCCAAAGATATTGATAATTCATGAAACATATTTTGAGTCTGCGCCAGTTTCACAGGATTCACGTTTTCCCAGGTCATAGGGGAGCCAGGGGCAGGAACATAGGAAATCATAGTCTGTATGAGCTCTCTAAGGCGCTGGGCCTTAATCAGGAGTTCTATACGGAGCTGTTTCTCAGATGGGGTTAGGCCAAAAAACAGGGACTGGGTTTCAGGCGGAGGCAGTCTCTCAAATATATACTGATCTTTAGACAGGGGCTGGTTTACAGACTGGGACCAGTTTTCAGAGGGGAACCGGCCTAGCCCCACCTCAGCAGGGTCCGAGTTTGTGGGGCTGGACATACTGTAACGTACGTGCTTGCCACAAACTGGTACCGGACCACGGGGCTGTGGTCGGGATATATAAACACCGACCTTAAGCCACGGAGTCAGGTCCGGAGTGCGGATTCCATAATCAGACATAGCCAGGTCAGGAATGGAGAAAGTAGGGTTAACGTTATCCAGGCAGTGGTCAAGGCAGGCGGCACAGGAGCGGTGGTCGAGGAAACAAGCCGAGGTCATCAACAGGAAATCTCGAGTGAAGGTACTTCAGCACAGGAGGCTAGAACCTTGAGAGAAGCCACTGCAGCGGAGATGCTTCAGCGAAGGTGCTGCAGTGCATCAGGAAAAGGCCAGGAGTACACTTCACTTGGAGGAAGCAGGAACCAGAGGTGCAGACACGCCACATGAAACGCTGGGGAAACCAGCGTAGCCGCTACAGCACGGCGAAGGTGAAGTCTGCCAGGAACAAGGAAAGCAGCGCCGGGGCTGCTATGCAAGAAGGCCTTGGAATGCCGGGGACTGGAAGCAGGATACAAGGCACAAGGAGCCCAGCAGGCCAAACACGGAGTCTGTGACATGCACAGTTACTTGCAACTTGGATTGCAAAGTCTATGTCCAGCCCAACTCCTGAGGGCAGGGCAGGCACTAAATAGCACAAGAGGCCAATCAGGGCAGAGCTGCACAGGAGGCAGGTGATTGCAGAAGCAGGGAATAGATTGTCTGGAATCTGGAAAGCTCCGGATGGAAGGGCTCCAGCCAAAGCCAGGAGTGGATTCCTGACAATATGAAATAGAATCTCAAATGCCTGGCCTCCCGGTCTATCGCATCAAAGACACTGATGGCCGGGTAAAGGTATGGCACCATAATCATCTTCTCCCCATTCCACAAGTGGGAGACGAGGAAGCAGAAATACTGGCCACACCACTGTACGGTGAGTCCGATCCCTCAAAGATTGGTCAAGAGACTGTACCTGATCATACCAATCTTGAAACTCTGGAAGATCCCATGGAAGGACCCTCTCAAAGGGATTCTCCCAATGGAGGGGCATCCCCCGGAGGAGCTACGGGTAAAGGGCACAGTAGGCCAACGCCTACTAAGGTGGCTCCAGCGGTCCAGCCTTTGGATCCACAGAGCCTGTGCTGTGTGCCGAACAGAGACTGTTCAGAACATTTCTCCCCTCAAGGGAAGAGGCTGAGCCGCAGGACTGTACTTATTACTCCCCAGAGGGAGTTGCTGAAGAACAGCTCCGCAGAAGCCAAAGAGTAAGGTACCCTCCAAACCGGGTAACCTATGATTAAAATGGGGCACCCCATTATGAGGCTCAGCAGTGGGCTCGCAGCAAAGTGCAGTCTGTCATTGTAATGTTCAATGAAATGTGCAATCTGATCTAGAAATCATAAGTTAAGATCGCATTTGGTTATTGCATTTTTATTATATAATAATGTTGTGCCATTTTCATTATATAACTTCCGTACATAGTTATATTCAGTTGTGTCCCAAGCGAGGCCGTTGGGTTTTTTACCAGGGGGAGGATGTAGCCAGGTCCCCTCTGCATTCCTGCTGTCCCGCGACCTCCCCCTCGTTTCCTCCGCTGCCACAGGTCACTCGATGGACCCGTCGGCACTTCTGGAGGGTGGGGGCCAGTGCAGGGAGCGTTTGGGCATCCCGGCGGTTCTTGGCGGCTCCCGAGCAGGGCGCCACCATCTTGCGCTAGGTCGCGCATGCGCAGTAAGCCCCCGGCGGCCCAGCAGAGTTGCGCATGCGCAGGAAGGAGCGCGCAGACCCTAGCCTACCAGGGAAGGCTCTTGAACAGGACTACAAGTCCCATGGGCCTCGTGAGCGGCCCCATGATGCCAGGGAGCCAATAGGGCTGCATGAGCTCCCTGCTTTGAGAGAATTAGATACTTTTCGCGTGCTGGGGACCACGCTAGTCAGTTCTGGACCAGGAAGAGCTAGGGGAAGGAGGTGAGTGCAGGGGTCTGTGACCCACTGCATTAGGCCAGCACCCCCTAGGCCCCAGATAGGCACTGAACCCCCCCAGCTCGTGGTGCTACAGGAACATGCCCTAAGTTAAGGGCCCTGTCACTTTAGTACCAGTGTTAGATAGGGACATAGCGGACGCTGCGCTCCCCGAGAAGAGACTTGGGCCTGTACCAAAGAGACAGAGACTATCTCCAGGGTGGGACCGCCCCTAGCGGACCCTCGTGCGAGGACGCACCGGATGACAGACGGGATCACCAAGCGGCAGATCCTTTTTTAAGTTGATTGCTGGCCCGAGTGCAGGAGCGCTCGGCAGGTACCTTCCTAAGTGCACCAACAAATCACCTATTCATATATATATTCTCACATAGTGGCAGCGCTGGCCACAGGACAAAGGGGTTAACTGTGGACACGGTGTGGGGCACACGGTGGTGGGTGGAAGGTACGCTCCTAGTGGAGTGAAAGACCCTTTGGACTGCGTCTTAGACTGTGGAGTTACCCCCTAAGGGGAGTAGTAGTAACATGTGTATTATTCCTGCATATATATATATATATATATATATATAAACTGGTTATACTGCTGCGGCCGAGTTTATTCGAGCATTTGCCCATTCTTGGCCGCAGCAATAACCTGGCGCGCGCCAGAGGGTGCCGGGCGCGCGCCGAAGACAAGGAGGAGCGCCCTTCGATCGGGGCTTTCTCCCTCCCGCTGCCGGGCTCGCCGGGTCCCCCGGAACACCCTGCCGCCGTCCCCCACATCGCGGGACACCAGGGCTCCCTCGGGGAGCCCTGGACGCGCGTGCAGGGGGCGCAGGCACCCTATGACGCGTGACCGCGCGTCGATGACGCGCGCCACGCCGAGGGAGTGCGGCTTGCATGCCGGGGCATCCCCAGGCTTGCGGAGCTAGCCGCACTCAAATAAAATGTGCTGCCTCTGTATACTGTCCCGAAACACAGAACCCCAGCAAGCTCTTTTTGGAAACCCCTGAGCCCCCACAAAATATATATATATGTATATGTGTCAAAATGGAGTGCTATTGAGCGTGGCATATGTATACAACAGACGACAGAGAAGCCCAATGCTACATCCAACATGACCGAAATACACAGTAAAATACTTATATATTCACTTGAAATAGGGTCATTTAGTTTAACCCTTTGGCCAAAGAGTTGTACGTTTGCGAGCCACGTCAAGGCAGACACCTGTTCGCAAGTCCTAACACTACCAGATAAAATACTAATATACCTCTATTAGGATTAAAATTCTCATTTACCTCTATTAGGAGGGAGAAAGACCACAGTGGGTCTATATCCAGCAGAATGAGGAACTTGCAAACTAGGGAAGTGGGGAGGGGCGGGCTTAAAACCTGGGAAATAGGAGCCACTAACCTCCACCAGCTGGAACAGCTGAGAATGGGTTAACAAAACACAGAACCCCAGCAAGCTCTTTTTGGAAACCCCTGAGCCCCCACAAAATATATATATATATATATGTATATGTGTCAAAATGGAGTGCTATTGAGCGTGGCATATGTATACAACAGACGACAGAGAAGCCCAATGCTACATCCAACATGACAGAAATACACAGTAAAATACTTATATATTCTCTTGAAATAGGGTCATTTAGTTTAACCCTTTGGCCAAAGCGTTGTAAGCTTGCGAGCCACGTCAAGGCAGACACCTGTTCGCAAGTCCTAACACTACCAGATAAAATACTAATATACCTCTATTAGGATTAAAATTCTCATTTACCGGAGGCGCATGCGCGAAGCCAGAGTAGATGGAAGCTTAGGTTTCTAGCTCTGCTCGCATCGGCACAATAATCTATTAAAAGCGGCAATCAAAGTGACCCCCCACGAATCAGCCCAGTGAACTCAAGTAGGGGAATACCCGGTGATGCCGGCACGGGGAAAAGCAAAGCGGAAAGACCCCTCGGTCACGACTTATTTCAATAAAAAAAAACCTGCAGCGGGAGACAGCCCTGATCCCCCTACAGCAGGGATGGCGGCAGAGGCTGAGGTTGCCAGGCCGGCGGCAAGAGCGGATGACAACGAACCAGTAACTAGAAAAGACTTCAGGGAGCTCTGCGCAGAGATGAAACAGTTCTTCAACAAAGAGCTGTGGAATCTGCGGAGGGACCTCGATGGTCTGGGGGAGAGGACCGGGTCCCTAGAGACCAAAATGGACGCTAACACAAAGGCCATCCAGCAGACAAACAAAATAGTAGCCCACTTACAGGATAAGATCCGTGACCTATCAGACAAACAAGAGGACACCGAAAACTGGGACAGACGAAATAATGTCCGTATCCGTGGGGTGCCTGAGACAGTAACAGACGCTGAGGAATTCGTTCAACAGTGGCTGGAGCACATACTGCCTGATAAATCTGCCCAGGACTTACACCTTGATAGGTGCCATAGAGCCCTCCGTTCAAGACCACAGGCAGGAGCTCCCCCTCGGGATATCATAGTTCGCTTTCATTTTTATAAAATAAAAGATGCAGTTTGCCGGATGGCCAGGGAGGCCAGGTCCATGGAATATGAGGGTGTCAGGCTTCAGATCTTTCAGGATCTATCCCCGGCTACCCTCCTAAGACGACGTTGCCTGGGACCGGTAACTAAAATCCTGCAGGACAGGGGGGTCAGGTACAGATGGCTGTTCCCCTTTGCCCTGCTAGTGGTGAAGAACGGTGTGGCGAATACCCTACGGAGGGCCGAGGACGGCAACAGCTTCCTCAAGAAGCTGGGACTACAGCAAAACCCCCCCAGCCCTGGCCTCTCTCATTCACCTCACCTGGAATCCGAGGCTGATCCGACCCCGTCGACGTCCTGGAACAGAGTGGGAGCCGCGCTGGAGGAAACCCCGTGAAACCACGAGTTCTGCACAGCTCCGCCGGACTGGTAGAGCTCTTAAAGGGACCTGATGCATGTCCCCCTCCCTCGTGTCAAAATGGCCGGCCATGGGTACTCCTGCGATGTCCCCCCCTGGTGGTCTTCTCCGAGTACTGCAGTTAGGAGACGCCGGATCCCTTCTTCTCCGACAGGCAGTGAAGATGAGAGCGGGAAAGCAGCTTAAAGGCGTGAACGGGAGGAGGGAGGAGCTCCAGCCCGGCACACACCGCGACGTCATCACCAGTACTCCCTGGCGCTCGGGCACTTCCGGCCATGGAGGGGACTCCCGGGTCAGGGGGTATCGGACGCGGAGGGAGGGGGGGAAACGGAGCTGGATGCCGATGCGGGGGGCGGCGGCAGTGAGGGGCTAGCTCCCCTGAGAACCCGGGGCGAGCCTCAGAGCCCTGCATTGGCGACGCATCGGAAGGGTTTGGAAATGCTCGCCCGTGCCGCTCTCCCCCTCGCGGCCCCCCCCCCTCCTCTTGCCACCTCTCCCTTGTTATCTCATATTGCCCTTGGCCTTCTCCCCCCCGCCCTTCCCCCCCGCCTATCTGCCTCCTTCCCCCCCCCGCCTTATCCCCCCCCCCTTTTTTTTTTTTTTTTTCTTCCTCTCCTTCCTCTCCCCCCCCCTCTCCCCTCCCCCCCCTTAACCTCCCCCCATTCATCCCTTCCCCTCCCTCTCCCTTCACCACCCCCCCCCCTCATCATTTCCCCTCCTCTGCACCACCCTACCTTTTGTCCCTAACCCATCCACCCCCCTCCCTGCCCCCCACCCCCCCTCCACCCCCCTCCCTCCACCACCCCCCCCTCCCACCCCCCCCCACGAGTTGTACTAACAATAAGCAGGGGGAGTTTAGCAATACGCCCTAGGCTGAGGAGAGAGCAGTTAGAGCAGTTAGGGGAGAGAAAGAAGCTCCGCCATAGGGGTGCTCCCGCCAAGGCCAGGCTGACACATATACATCTCGAAGGGATGACATTACAGGCTCAAGAGAGAAAGGTTATTGCTGGGTTCATGTTTGACCCAGGTTTGTTTGTTCAACCTAATTGGCTTAGACTCTACATGACGACTATTGATTAATGCTCTTTGTCTACTTTAGGGTCAGGATTCGCTCACGGCAGTCGGCTGGCGGGGTGTCGGGGTGCTCGGGGGCACCCTCGATGGGGTCCCATCGAGGTGGACCGCTCCGTGACTGAGACACAGGCCCCCACTCCGCATGAGATCTACGGATGGGGCAAGCGAGGATACGTAAGACCCCAACGCAGAATCCCACAGAGGCATTAACTTCGGGAGTGGGGAGACGTCGGTCCGGGGAGGCCCCCGAGCGCCGGGATGTGTCCATGGAGCCGAAGCTGAATTACGCTAAGTCTATAGTTATTGTTTTACTTTTTGCAGTTGTAATAAAGAATGTTATGTGATGCCGCAATACACACACAAAGTTCAATGTCGGTGCGAGACACCTTTGGTCTTCGCCGGCGCCTCACAAGGTATCTCATGGAGGTAGTCCATGGGAGCCAACACGCCCTACAGAGGACATGCCCACAAAGACTGGCACTCCCGATCGACGGGTGCCAGTCGGCGGTCCGACAAACAGGGCATAAGAGCGGACTCTGGATCAGCCCAGACAAGGCTCTTCCCTTTTTCTTTTTATTTACCCAGTTCTTCCCCCTCTCCTTCCCCCTCTCCTCCCCCCCTTCCCTATCCTTGGGGCTGCGGGCCTACCATCAGAGCAGGGCAAGGCCAACCCAGGGGCACATACCTATCACAGATCACACTCACAATAATAGGAGGCCCAGATTTGGTCCGCCTCAGAACCATAACAGCTCTACGCAGATCCCAGACACCAACCTAACTATATGGCGCTGAATTTTATATCTATAAACGTAAAGGGATTTAACAACCCTACGAAAAGAAAAGTCGCCTTTACAGATTTTAAGGCAAAACAGGCCGACATCCTCCTAATACAGGAAACACATTTTAGCCGTAACAGTGTACCCAAATTCCTAGATAGACAATTCACACAGTTCTATTGGGCGTCCGCTGCAGAAAAAAAAGAGGGGTCGGAGTTATCTTCCACAACAGGGTTCCATTCACACTGGACACGATTAGGAGAGACAAGGAAGGCAGATACTTAATAGTAGTGGGTTCAATACAAGAACAGCCATTGACAATAGCCTCGGTGTATGCCCCGGGTGAGCAAGGACATGAATTTATCAAGGATTTTTTTCAGAAACTGACGCAGGTAGCCAAAGGTCAGATAATCCTAGCGGGAGACTTCAACCTGACTATGAACCCCAAGCTAGATAGATCGGGAATCGCTAGAAACGGTCGCAAGAAAGTGATTGACACCCTAAAATCAGGTCTCAAGAAAGCCCAGCTAGTAGATATCTGGAGGGAACTTCACCCCACAGAAAAAAACTATACTTTTTACTCCCACCCCCACGACGTCTATAGCAGAATCGACTACTTCTTCATTTCTAGTAGACTGGTTCCCTTGGTCGCCCAGGCTTTGATCCATGATATTTCATGGTCAGACCATGCGCCTATAGAGCTGAGGTGCAACCAAATTCGCCCTGATAGACCCGGTGCAAACTGGAAATTAAATGAGTCACTCCTTAAGATCCCAGCTATATGCGACTCAGTCGGAGAGGAGATAGATCAATTCTTCACGACTAATTATGGTTCGGTGAGCTCCGACCTCACCCTCTGGGAGGCCCATAAGGCAACCATAAGGGGCACTTTAATTGGTATTGCCGCCCGTAGAAAGAGAGAGCGTAATAACAAGATAGCAGCCCTCCAATCCAAATTAAATTCCCTCACATCAAGTCACAAAATGACGCAAGATCCGAGGGTCCTATTGGAGTAAAAGAACACCAAAATCGAACTAAACCTACTTTTGGTCTCCCAGGCTGATAAGTCTTTGAGTTGGTCACGGAGGAAATTTTACGAAAAGGCGAACAGGCCGGATACCATGCTAGCGCGCAAACTAAACACTAGACAGCCTAATTATAACATACAGGCGGTGCGCCTGAAGGACGGCTCCTCCACATCCAACCCAAAAAGCATAGTCGGGGAATTTAAATCATTCTACGAAAATTTATATAATGGAGAGAAAGTGGCACATAACTCCAAAACAGCAAGGGCCACAGAAGATTTTCTGGCACGGTCCAACCTAACAGGGCTGAGCGAGCAGGACAGGGAGGGGTTGGAGGCTGATTTCACATTAGAAGAACTTACCCAGGTCATTACGGACCTTAAACCCTCAAAGGCCCCAGGGCCAGATGGGTTTTCGGGGCAGTATTATAAGGCGTTCGCAGAGAACCTAGCCCCATGGCTGCTCCGAATGTATAATGCTGTATTAGCAGGAGCCCCGTTCCCGGAGCAGATGCTCCAAGCTTCAATCTCAGTTATCTATAAACCTGGGAAAGATCCGCAGGACTGTAAAAGTTATAGACCAATTTCCCTAATTAATACGGATGTTAAAATATACGCCAAACTACTGGCCAATAGATTAAGTCTTATCCTGCCCAGACTCATACATCCAGATCAAGTCGGCTTTATAATGGGTAGACAAGCTGCGGACAACACCCGACGAATCATTGATCTGCTAGAAATAGCCACTAATCAGAAATTAAGCGTTATGATGTTGAGTCTGGATGCGGAAAAAGCGTTTGACAGGATTGACTGGCCCTACTTAAAACAGACGCTTGGGGCATATGGCTTTGGGGAAAGGGTGAGTGGGGCGATAATGTCGCTATACTCGGGCCCCGCAGCCAAGGTCATACATCAGGGTTTCCCCTCTAATTTATTTCAAATTAAAAGCGGCACACGTCAGGGGTGCCCGTTATCCCCCCTGTTATTCGCCCTATGTATGGAACCCTTAGCTGCGCAAATCCGTAACAACCCGGATATTTCAGGGATTACGGTGCACTCACAATCACATAAGATTGCCCTGTACGCAGACGATATACTGCTGCTAATCACCAGGCCTCTCACCTCCCTGCCGAACCTATTTGACCTGTTGGATAAATTTAATAGAATATCAGGATTCAAAATAAATCAAACCAAATCAGAGGCCCTGAATATCAGCCTCCCAAAGGAAACTGAAAAACTACTGAGTCTGAACTTTAATTTCAATTGGCAACCAAAACATATTAAATATCTAGGGGTCTACATCACTAAAGATTACAGGGGCGTCTATGATGCTAATTACCCCAAACTAATCAAGACACTAAAAGCAGATTTAAAAAAATGGACGCCCTACAAGATCTCCTGGATAGGAAGGATACATAGTGTTAAGATGAATCTCCTCCCCCGTATCCTATATTTGTTTCAGACTCTACCAGTGCCACTTAGACTGAAGGATATACTCTCACTTCAGTCTGATATCTCCGAATTTATCTGGGGAGGGAAAAAACCGAGAGTAAATAAGACAATTATGAAAAAAACCACGCGGACAGGAGGCCTAGCGGTACCTTGCCTGGTCTCTTACTACAAAGCGGCGCAATTGTGTCAACTCACACAATGGCAGACCAACCCCGATCGGAAAAGATGGGTGGATCTGGAAAAGAGGGCTTGTGCCCCACTAGAGATAGAGAATTTGTTATGGTTACCCAAAACAGCTATTAAATGGGCTGAACGACCGCTCTCATCGGTGGCCAACTCACTGTCGGTATGGGAGGCCACAAAATATAAACATACCCTGACCACAAGGCGCTCTATGATGGCCCCCTTGTGGGGCAACCCTAACTTTGCACCGGGACTAGTGGCAAATGCCGCAGGGCCCTGGAAAAAATATGGATATCTTAGGTTAAGAGATCTGGGGGGTATAACGAACAGAGTTAAATCATTCGAACAAATCAGATCTGACAAAAACATCCCACATTCCGAATTTTTTCGCTACCTCCAGATACGAGTGTTCTTCGCCAAAAACTCCCCCTTCCCACCATTAACCACATTCGAAAAGCTCTGTCTGACGAAAACAGACACACAGGGACTTACATCGCAGATCTATAGAGAAGTGGTCGGTTCTGGGAGCTCACAGCAACGACAGAAACTGACATACCAACTTAGATGGGAAACAGATATTGGGGAGGAATTGGAGGAGGATGACTGGACGGCTATAATAGAGGCTACTGCCAAGAGCTCCATATGCACTACTTTGAAGGAGAATGCATATAAAGTATTGATGAGGTGGTACCTCACCCCATTAAAATTATCAAGGTTTGTCACAGGATACTTCCCGCTGTGTCCCAAACAGTGCGGAGAATCGGCGGACCTGTTGCACATGCTGTGGTCTTGCCCTCGGATCTCACACCTGTGGGATGAAATTAGACATTGGATCCAGAGGATTTTTGACCTCACAATTCCCCCTGATCCGTGGCTGTTCCTATTGAACAGACCATGGAAGGGTCTTTCAAAAGCAGGTAATAAACTAGTTGCACATTTTGCAACAGCAACGAGGTGCGAGATCGCAGCTATGTGGAAACAACCAGAGACCCCAAATATCCCAAAAATTTGGAATCGATTATGGTACATCTGCCAGATGGAGAAATTGACGAGTCTGGTCAATGACACTGGCGAAAAATATCTAAAAGTCTGGACGCCTTGGCTGGAACAGACAGACATCCCGGGGATTGAGGTAGCCACGATATGGCAGTGATTATTCCAAGTGCATTCTCGTACAAAGTAAGCGGAACGGACAACGAGACCTAGCTGAGGACACACCACGTGAACACTCTGGGCGGCCCTCGAAGTTGGCAAACAAACGGTGTATAGTAAATCTACCAGCCACCTATGGGAAAGTGGCAGTGCAGCGTGCCCGCGCCCCCCCCCCCCCCCAACCCCTTCCTTCCTTTCCACCCTCCCCCGCCTTAATTTACATTTTTTTTTTTTTTTTTTGTGTGTTGTTCCCCCAAGTTTAACCTACATAAATATCCCAACTGGTTTTAGAAATACCATGTGCAACGCATGAACTCTTGTGGCTCCAGAAGGAGAATGTAGCAGTATCGTACATGAATGTAATACTGTGAATGTTCGTGTTATTTGTATTGCGATGCTATTTATATTGAAAATATTCCAATAAACTTGAAGTTATAAAAAAAAAAAAAAAAAATTCTCATTTACCTCTATTAGGAGTGAGAAAGACCACAGTGGGTCTATATCCAGCAGAATGAGGAACTTGCAAACTAGGGAAGTGGGGAGGGGCGGGCTTAAAACCTGGGAAGGAGGAGCCACTAACCTCCACCAGCTGGAACAGCTGAGAATGGGTTAACAAAACACAGAACCCCAGCAAGCTCTTTTTGGAAACCCCTGAGCCCCCACAAAATATATATATATATATGTATATGTGTCAAAATGGAGTGCTATTGAGCGTGGCATATGTATACAACAGACGACAGAGAAGCCCAATTCCTCATTCTGCTGTATATAGATCCCATGTTGTCTTTCTCCCTCCTAATAGAGGTAAATGAGAATTTTAATCCTAATAGGGGTATATTAGTATTTTATCTGGTAGTGTTAGGACTTGCGAACAGGTGTCTGCCTTGACGTGGCTCGCAAGCTTACAACGCTTTGGCCAAAGGGTTAAACTAAATGACCCTATTTCAAGTGAATATATAAGTATTTTACTGTGTATTTCTGTCATGTTGGATGTAGCATTGGGCTTCTCTGTCGTCTGTTATATACTGTCCCGGCAAGCTTTATTCTAAAGCTCGCCGGGTGCATAGCGGGCTAATCGCGGGGCTTCTCTCCGTTTAAAACGGAGTTTCCCGCTCGGCTGCCACTTCAATAGATAAGCGCTAATGGCGCTTACTATTGAAAACTCCCGACGCGCGGGAAAACCGGCCGAAACCGGCCGAAGATAGCCGCGCGCCGCCCGCAGCTGTTTTTACATTTCAGCGGCAGCCGTATTTATTTTAAACCGGCCGCCACTGTACATCTCCGTGTATGTACTTATTGTATATGTGGGTCCTGTGTAGGAAACCTTCTACATTCCTAGAGCCTGCACAGGTGGAGGCGCTGTGAACCATATCGAGCTGAAGGACTCACCCCAGGTTCCCAACAAGCGGAGGCTCAGGCCTCTTGTGAACCTACAGGTATATGCACCACACCTGGTAACACATAGTTTTCCACCCACACACACTATATCTGTGATTGGGATAGAGGGAATACCTGTTACAAAAGTATAACAAGTATCATAGTAAAGTCTTATCTGTAATCCAGCTCGCAGCAATCTTTATCTTTATCCTGAGTTGGGGTCCGAGCGGGTCCCAGCAGCAAAGCTCCTCGCAGGACTGGGGAACCAGAGCAACAGCTAGGGCTTCCAAGCCGGGAGAAGTCTCTCCACCCTCCTGGGGAAAAACAAGCTCACCTTGTGTTAGCAACTTCCTTCTTTTTAAAGCACTTGTTTCACTGATGAGTTCAGCTCCTGTTTAATCAGTCTTCAGCTGTGCTTTCTTTCTCTGAGGAGATTAACGCTCTGTGTACTGGCTGCAGCGTCTCTCCATTCACTGTTCCAGCCTACTGAGTCAGTGACTCTGTTACACTATGTAACTATGTAACCCCTTAATCACTCTAGCGGTTAGTAGCCGCTATAGTAATTAAGGGGTTAACCACTCCCGCTACCCACCTGGGATGCCTAACCACCCTCCCCGGGGAAACTACCCCCACCCTCCACCCCCGCTACCCATTGATTGGCACAGTGTTAAACCATGGCCATTATATGGCCATGGTTTGCCACTTTATTAATGAATGTGCAATCTACCAATAAAAAACCAAGCACCAAATAAAATGCATTACATTTAATTCAAAATAAGAAAAATACCAATAAACCAATTGATTTGCACAATAGTACACCATGCCCATTTAATATGGGAATGGTTGACACTATGGCAGTAAATCGGCAACATAAATAAAACAAGCAGCAAAACTACAAAGCAATTAAATAAAAACAAACTCCAAAAATACAATTAAATAAAAACAAGCATTTGCCAAAAAAATGCATTGCTTGCCATTGTGTTTATCTACAGACCGAAAGGGGCATAGATAAAGATATTGGCAGTCAATAGGCAATTTACAAAAAATGATGTAACGAAAGAAAATACAATCCATGTTTTTCTTACCATTGACGTCTTCTCCCTCCGATTCCGAGTCCAGCAGCAACAGTAGGAACCTCTTGACATTCCGAGTCCAGCAGTAAAAGCAGGAACCTCTTGACACTCCAGAAGTTGCCCCGTCTCACACTGCGACAACTACTCCCTC
Organism: Ascaphus truei; assembly: GCF_040206685.1. NCBI lineage: Eukaryota > Metazoa > Chordata > Amphibia > Anura > Ascaphidae > Ascaphus > Ascaphus truei. Next base: position 374,489,180 of record NC_134486.1, on the reverse strand, counting down.
AATCCACCCCCCGTGCCCCCAACAAACTGGGTACTGAGGTTTAACCCCATTCATTGCCTTAGGGATAGGGTTTATGGTTAAAATGTATCTTAAATGTATTTTTAATGTAGCTGTATTTTTTAGACATTTGTATTATTATTTTTTTATGACCAAAAGCACTATTAGCCACATTTGGTTAATAGGGCTATTGGTCATTAGTATAGCGGATGGATTTTAGGTTTGTTCAGGGTGGGTGATTTAGGTTTAGGTTTGTTCGGGGTGGGAGGGTAGTTGCACCTGGTAGGTGGTTAGACCATATGGGGTGGTGGTGGTGGAAGCGGTTAACTTAGAAAAGACATTGGGGGCTATGCACTAAGCTCCGATAAGTCACTTTTAGACCGCAAAGTGCTCTTTGATCGTGATTTTTGGCTCAACCCGATGCACTAAGCTACGCAAACAGGCACTTTGCGGTCTAAAAATTAGCTTTTTCAGGAATTTTCTCTAAGTCCAACTTTGCTTGATCGCAACCCTGTTTGCGTGAAATTCTGCCCTTAAGCGGGATGCACAAAGCAACGCAACCTTAGCAAACGCGAAAGTTGCGTTGATCAGAACATGTATGTCAGAGTAGACGCAAAGAAATCTGGACTTAGAAAAAATTATTGCTTTTTATTTTTGCATGCGCAAAACCCATACAGCAGGCTGGCGGGTGTCCCCGGCTGACCACGCGGGGTCCCGACGGAGCCCGGGGGTCACACGGGTGTCCCCGGCTGACCCCGCGGGTGCCCGAGGGTCCCCGGCTCACCAAGCGGGGGTCCCAGCGGGAGTGCGGGAGTCTCTGCGGGAGTCTGGGGGTCCCCGCGGCCGTCCCGGGGTAACCGCGGTCCTGCGGTACCAATGTTGCACCTCCAAAAATAAGAAACAACAATTATAACTAAATACATCCCCCTAACACATACCATACAGTAATGGGCAAAATAACTATTATCCAAATATGGATAATAATGCATTTGGCCATTTTAAATACATATAACATTCAATAAATACAGTCAAAACATATTACACTTACCTTTTACAGGCACCCACGATGAAGGCCGTCTTCTTCCTCATCTTCATTCTGCCCATGCCCCTACGGTGCTGCAAAACATGCACAACAATTACAATAGCCAATGTAATGTCCCCTAACCCCTTAATCACCATAGCGGTTATTAACCGCTACAGTCAATAAGGGGTTAACCCACCCTCACCCACCACTCGGGAGGCCTACATACACTCCCACACTAACCCCCCACCCCGTGAGGCCTTACCACCCTCACCCACTACCCACAAGGAGGCCTACCCACATACCCTTGGGGCCAATACACCCTCCCCCCACCCCCAGTACCCACAATAAAAACAATACACTGCCCCACAATAAACATCATTCTATTTATTAAATACATAACCCCCCCCTATGCCCCCCCATAAATACATGATTTATTCTTTTACATACAGGGTTCATGCCCCAGCCCCACGCGAGTCCCCGGCGGGCTGGCGGGTCACCTGACAGACCTACAGGGTACCAGCAACTTGTTTCACACAGGTTCTGGAGGCCTGTTGGTGGGTCCCACCAAGCGCCATGGCCCCCAGGTGGTCTCCTTGGGGCACCGTGGGCCACAATTGGGTCCCTACGTTAGGCCCGACAATGTCTGGAAGCCCCGGGTCAGACCCACAGGTGTCTACGGGGCCTCGGGTGGTTCTCATGGGGGTCTGAAGAACTCACGAGTGCTCACTATGGGTCCGCGGTGCCCCCACGGATGTGGGATCACCGCTTCATCCCCACACCTACGGGTCCGCGTTGCCCCCACGGATGTGGGAACACCGGTACTTCCCCGCAGACTACAGGTCCGCGGTGCCCCCACAGATGTGGGACCATCGCTTCATCCTCGCAGGTGTCACCCGTGGAACCACCAGCCTGATACCCGTGAGATACCCGAGGAGACCGCAGGTGGTCTCCAGACGTCTCACGCAGAACCAAGGAACCAACCCTGAAAGTAAAATAAATAAACCGGACCTATACATACTTCCCCCCTCCAACACCTACAGTACAATAATGTGCCAAATAACTATTATCCAGATATGGATAATAGATTATTTGCCCATTATTAAACACATAAAACATGCATAAATCAAAACATGCATTTTTAATCTTAAAATCACCACAGTGCATGTTAAAATAAATTCAGCAGCCATTGCAAATATAAAAAAAAAAAACTGCAGCTACACAAATGTCTATGAAATATCACACAATTGCATTGAGTGTGTACATGATGCAATTAATCTGTGCATCATATCACACTATGCAAAATATATGTAACAATAAAATACACTATGAACAATGTCCCCTAACCATCAATGCCATCCTGAAAATCAATTAGGAACTAACCAACATCAATACAATTAGCATCAATCAATTAATCAATTTCCTCAAACAATTAAAATACAATACAAATCAATTATACAATTCCCTATTTAATTGCTAAAGCCAAACCATTGCCAAAACAATTCTAATTTAAAGTAACCACCATCATTCTAATCTTACTACGTAAAGGAGCCAATAGCTAAATACAAATTACATTATTCACAACAATGACAAAATAAAGATGCTAAATACATTATCCATACATAAAAAGAACCTAAACATGAGCCAAACAATCAATTATTATCCCTGTATGTCTATCCATACAGATAGATAAACATAACATACAGGGGCAATAATACAGCATCAAATACAATGCATTTACAGTAGCGACATTGTTTATTGCAGCAAAAGCCGCCGGCTACATGCGTCTGGGAAGCGGGTAGCTGCGGCGCGTGGCGGCGCACTGTGACGTCACAGTAACATGCGCGCCCGGCTTCCCCGTCTTCCCCGGCTTCCCCAGGCTTCCCCGACACCCCTGGAGATCAAATGAAGGTAAGCGGGGGTGCGGGGAAGCAGAGGGGCAGAGCAGGAGCCGGGTACGGGGTCGGGAAGGGGGGTAAATTGCGCGCGAAGGGGAGGGGGGGTGCGTGGGGGAAACGCGGCGGCGCGCGGTTGTTACTGGCGGCAGCTGGGGTAGATCTCGGCGTGCCGTCGTGATTTAGTGCAATAAACAATGTCGGTGCTGTACATACAAAATTCACATACAATACACCCATTCAGTGTCCGTGAATGTATTATATACATGCATACATTAACGGGCATTAAATGGGAGTGAAAAAATAAAAGACATGAATCAAAAATCATAAAAACCTGTAAAAGTAAAAATAATAAACTTTTCTTTTGTTTACTCACCATTAAATGCCCACTCTCCGAAATCCAAACAATCCGGAAGCACAGGAACCAATCCACAGGTAAGCCATAAAATAAAAAACCATAACAAATCCACGTCTGTGTCTTCTTTCTTCTTTGGGGTCTTCTGGGATCTTCTGGTGTCTTCTTCCATCTTCTTCCGGCTTCTTCCATCTTCTTACGCCACGCCCTTCTTCTCTTCTTAGGAGGGGAGATGTTCCCTCCTCAGTGACTAGCTTCAAAATGAGGCGATATAGGCTTTTATAGGCCTATGACGTCACATTTTGGTCAAATGTTTCCCACGGTCCTGATTGGGCCGTGAAAATCATGTGATTTGGCCAATGAAAGAAAAATGATGACGTCATTTAAAGGCAATGAAAGCACAGCCAATCAGAATGGCTTTGCTTCAACTGCCTTTAAGATTACGTCATTAAAAGAAACATGGCCGGTCTCACATGGTATGGTAGCCAATCAGAGCGTGGGAACTCCATCCCATCTTTGATTGTCTCTAGTAGACCATGTGACAGAGGCTTGGGGGAGAACGGATGTGACGTCTTTGAAAGCCTGTCACATGGTACTAGAGCCAATCAGAGTTGGGATAGACTTCCCACGCTTTGATTGGCTACCGTACCATGTGAGACCGGCCATGTTTCTTTTAATGACGTCATCTTAAAGGCAATTGAAGCAAAGCCATTCTGATTGGCTGTGCTTTCATTGCCTTTAAATGACGTCATCATTTTTTTTTTCATTGGCCAAATCACATGTTTTTCACGGCCCAATCAGGACCGTGGGAAACATTTGACCAAAATGTGACGTCATAGGCCTATAAAGCCTCTGTCACCTCATTTTGAAGCTAGTAGCCGAGGAGGGAACATCTCCCCTCCTATGAAGAGATGAAGGGCGTGGCGAAAGAAGACGGAAGAAGCCGGAAGAAGATGGAAGAAGATGGAAGAAGACCCCAGAAGACCCCAGAAGACCCCAAAGAAGAAAGAAGACACAGACATGGATTTGTTATGGTTTTTTATTTTATGGCTTACCTGTGGATTGGTTCCTGTGCTTCCGGGTCGCTTGGATTTCGGAGAGTGGGCATCTAATGGTGAGTAAACAAAAGAAAAGTTTATTATTTTTACTTTTACAGGTTTTTATGATTTTTGATTCATGTCTTTGATTTTTTCACTCCCATTTAATGCCCGTTAATGTATCTATGTATATAATACATTTACGGACAACGAATGGGTGTATTGTATGTGAATTTTGTATGTAAATGCATTGTATTTTATGCTGTATTATTGCCCCTGTATGTTATGTTTATCTATCTGTACTGTATGGATAGATATAAAGGGATAATAATTGATTGTTTGGCTCATGTTTAGGTTCTTTTCATGTATGGATAATGTATTTAGCATCCTTATTTTGTCATTGTTGTGAATAATGTAATTTCTATTTAGCAAATGGCTTCTTTATGGTACTTAGATTATATAACAAAATATAATGCCGCTCTACACCAATAATAGATAGTGTAGAGGATAGGGTGCATACAGGATATGAAGATACATATACAAGGGGGGATGGGGTACAAAGTTAAGGACACTTTCATTCACTTCCATGGTCAACTTCCCTGCCCTGGAAGAGTACACAGGACACGTCGAGTGGTGGGGCCGCTACATTGATGATATCATCATGTTGTGGAGCGGTCCCAAACCATTGCTAGACAAGTTCATTAGCGTACTCAACAACAATAACCATAATCTGAAGTTGACCATGGAAGTGAATGAAAGTGTCCTTAACTTTTTGGACTTGACCATCTCCAAACAAATGGATGGTAGGCTGTGCACAACTATTTTTCGCAAAACAACTGCGACTAATAGTTTACTACGTGCGGATAGCCATCATCCATTACACATAACCAGGAATATACCTACGGGACAATTCCTGAGGTTACGAAGGAATTGTAGTACGGCACAAGAGTTCGAAGATCAAGCAGTGGACATGAAACAGAGATTTATTAATCGTGGGTACTCTAGGAACTCCATTCAGAGGGCATACACACGAGCTAGAGACACGTCACGTACACCCTTACTCGCCGAGAGACAAAATACCAGTACACAAGAAACAAAGATCATACGGTTTATTGGTAACTTTAATAAACAGTGGAATGATTTGAAGAGCATTTTCGGAAAACACTGGCATGTCTTGATGAATGACCCCGACTTGAGGCATGTATTGCAGGACAGACCGACAATGACCTGCAGGAGGGCAAGGAACCTTAAAGATAGGTTAGTACACAGCCACTACCAAACCGCAACTCCCCGTACATGGCTAGGCGACAGGAGACCTGTGGGATCATACCCTTGTGGTCGCTGCCGAGCTTGCCCCTTTATGGGGGTTACGAAGAGCATTCCCGACAAGATAGATACAACAGAACATACTATCAAAAGCTTTATCAATTGCCTTACAGTGGGAGTTATATATCTTATCACCTGTAGATGTGGCATGCGGTACGTAGGGAAAACCCACAGGGCCCTGAAGGTGAGGGTCCTGGAACATCTGGGGGCGATAAGAAATACTGTCGATACCCCGGTTGCACGCCACATCAACGAACTCCACAATGGGGACCCAAAATATTTAACATTCTGTGGGATTGAACATCTCCCATGGGGCCCCCGGAAAGGTAATTGGGATAAGCGTCTATTACAACGCGAATGCCAATATATATTCACCCTCCAGACCCTTCAGCCAAACGGAATCAATGAGGGGTACATTTACAACCCGTTTTTATAGTTCAATACACCTTTATTCCCCCATAAATACATGTTCTGTATATACACCAGTATACTAATGCACCTCTACATTCTGGGGCTCGGGGAATACAGTCTGAGTACTAAACTCATTATAGCCGTATTGACTGTTAGAGGCGGCGATACTAAGATCCCACACTCCTACACACACACGCAACGGTGCACATGTTCGCTTTTGGTTTGGGGCTCTGGGTATACAGTCGGAGTTTCTAAAACTCCCTTTGGTCGTTTTGACTATTAGAGGCGGCCGATTTAAGGATCACACATTCCTACGCCATACATGAGCATTTGCATATACACGTATATGTATATATATATATATATATGTATATGTACATATGTGTATAGGGGTTCCTCCATCCACAGTGTTGTTTCAATACACCATAGCCCCAATTCATGGTATTACCTGTGCATGTTGCATATATCCTACAGCTGAATCCATGGCATACCACTTCTGTTCATTGAAACATGGGTGTACTTACATCTATGAGTTTCATTTACTATGATACATTAATTGGACCACATTTAAGGAATATCTCTTTAATAGGGCATTAAGAGCATCACTTATGTCAAACTAATAATGGGCAGGTCTCTATATGCCCGCGTCATGCTTCCCCGCCGATAATGATTGGCTATTAAGAAAGACGTACCCCCAGCCAACAAAGATAAAATACCGGGGAAATGACGCTCTAGCAGTGCCTGCATTACCTTGAGAAAGCGCCAGGTGGCACGAAACGTACGTCGGTTTAGTTTTTAGATGTCGCAACTATGACGTCAGCAGGTGGCGCGGGGTCGGAGTGGTAACTGAGAGACGGAAAGACCAGGTTGTATGCCTTCTCCCCAGCAGGATCGCAAGCTGGCGATCGAGCCTACTGTAGGCCTTTACTGAGACTGGGTTGTATACTGCATATCCTGGGTGACGCAGCTAGCTGCCTATATCCGCTGGAGTCGGTCTGTTTTCCCTGTCCCACACTATATTAAGGGACATTTCTGTACACATTTGGTACTCTATATATATACTGTAGCAGATGGTATACTAACCAGGTGGGATACATTGTGAAGCAGTTACTGTGTGCGATCGAGCCTATTGTAAGCCCTTATTAAGACAGGGTTATTTACTATATATACTGGTTGACGCAGCAGGCTGCTTACTGTATATCCGTTGGAATCGATCGGTTTTGCCAGCCGCATAGTTTACTAAGAGATACATCCATACACACATGGTACAGTGCACTGTTTGATGCAACAGGCTGCTTATATCCGCTGAAATCGGTCGGTTCTCCCTACCGCGTAAGAAATATTCTAAATACACTTGGTACAGTATATATGCCTTAGCAGATGATATACCAATCATTTGCAATATAGTATCACATGAGAAGTATTTATTGTGTAACTGATAATTGGGAGGCCTGTATATTATCCGCGTTGTAAAGCAGGTCAAGTGTGTTTCTGTGCAGTGTATGTACGAGCGGTAGCAAATATTGCATACCTTCTCCATTGCTTTCACATGAGCAATAAGCAGTCATACACAGCCCACTAAGGGAATAGATATAACATTGTATCTACCAGACCTATCCATTGGTGCTATTGAATTACCAGTGTGATATTACTATAAATGTACATAGGAGGCACCTAACACGCTACCCTCTGTACCCACCTACCCCCTGATCAATTTTTAACCATTAGTTGTTATGTGCCTTTGCATAGATGTTGAATAAAATGTTTTATACGTATTATTAAATGGTGTATGGGCTCCACCCAAGGATTAAATTACTCCTAACCATTTATTTGAGATAAGCGAGTGCAAATAGGTTCTTGTTGGGTTACTCTCTCTGTACCCCATCCCCCCTTGTATATGGTACTTAGATTAGAATGATGGTGGTTAATTTAAATTAGAATTGTTTGGGCAATGGTTTGGCTTTAGCAATTGAATAGGGAATTTTATAATTGATTTATATTACATAGTTACATTGTTACATAGTAGATGAGGTTGAAAAAAGACTTCCGTCCATCAAGTTCAACCTATGCTAAATTTAGACAACAGATACTTTATCCTATATCTACAGTATACTTATTGATCCAGAAAAACCCCATTAAGGAGAAAAATTCATTCCTTCCTGACTCCAAGAATTGGCAATCGGATTAATCCCTGGATCAACATCCTTCCCATGTATACTTATTTGGTATATCCCTGTATACCTTTCCCATCTAAAAAGATGTCCAACCTTTTTTTGAACAAATCTATTGTATCTGCCATCACAGTCTCCACGGGTAATGAATTCCACATTTTAACTGCCCTTACTGTAAAGAACCCTTTCCTTTGTTGCTGGTGAAATTTCCTTTCCTCCAACCTTAAGGGATGGCCCGAGTCCTTTGTACTGCCCGTGGGATGAATAGTTCTTTTGAAAGCTCCTTGTATTGTCCCTGAATATATTTGTATATAGTTATCATATCCCCTCTTAGACGCCTCTTTTCTAATGTAAATAAATCTCATTTAGCTAGCCTCTCCTCATAAGTTAGAATGTCCATCCCCTTTATTAATTTGGTGGCTCTTCTCTGCACCCTCTCTAGTTCCATAATGTCTTTTCTTAAGATTGGTGCCCAAAATTGTACTCCATATTCAAAGTGTGGTCTTACTAATGCTTTGTAATGGGGCATAATTATGTTTACTTCCCTTCCATCCATTGCCCGTTTGATGCAAGATAAGATCTTGTTTGCCTTTGCAGCTACTGCATGACATTGGGCACTATTGCTAAGCCTGCTGTCTACAAGCACTCCTAAATCCTTCTCCATCAAAGATTCTCCCAATATATCTCTTTTAATTTGTAAGTCGCCTTCTTATTCTTGTATCCCAAATGCATAGCCTTACATTTATCTGTATTAAACCTCATCTGCCATTTACCTGCCCACGTTTCCAGTCTCTCCAAGTCCTTCCCCTACATGCCCTGAAGAAGCGTTCATTCGTGAAACGCACGCGTCGGACACTTACCTACTCCTGACACGCGAGAAGCCCTTTCATTTGAATGCAGCATTGACTGATATGTTCCTACACTGGCGACACACTTTATTCGAGCTCGGCTAGTCCCACGAATTCGGGTATACCCGGGTGTATTGAGGTTTGTGACTGTTTTCTGCCCGAGTGCATTGGGTTATTTCCAGGCAGGGATTGAAGCATTTTATTCCCGCTGGCTGCAATACTGCACAGTATATATATATATACTGCATTACAATTCATGAATTTATGCCATCTGGTAGACACGCGAAGCATTGCAGCCTATTAAATCCTAATCATTATCATTTAACAGATCAGCCGCCCGTCAGCCAGGCATGAACCCAGGCCGGTAAGGCAAACGCAACGGGGCTTGTCAGAGGTGAGGAGCGGCGCATTCCAGGTATCTGCCAGGTACATACTGGGTATTTGCTCGAATAAAGTGTGTCGGTGCAGTAGCTGCGATACTGCTGGCGCCCCGTGTGCTGTCTATATACTCTGTGTTATTAGCACACAGTAGGATCTTGTTTAACATAGGTCCGTTCTGAATCTACCTTACAAATTAGGCTTGCCATCTAGCACATCAGCGCTGATATATTCATGATCAGCGCTGATGTAGGGGGCAAAGCATGGCCAGATATCACTGTGCTACCTGCCTGTATGTTTAAATTTTTTTACTTACCTGCTCGTGTGGGCTCTGAGTAAACCTGACCACCTGACATCTGCCTCTGTTGGAGCTCTGCTTCAAACAGCTGTTACATCCCGGCTGGGTAAGGAGCATGAACAGAGCTGTCGACAGGTTTATTGATCCTGCCGTGATACTTCACGGATGAGCCACTCAGCAGTGCTTCATATAGTACACCGCCTGCCTAAACCTACTGACTAGGTGGACATTTGGGTTATTTTGCAACTATGTTATATACCCACCGAGTGTCAATATATACTGCAGCTTTTATCCTGCGCAGAGGCTATACACTATCAGATGCCTAGGACTCTATGGAGACTCTCTCTCATTATTAACACAGCTCCTAGTACCCGCTATGGCTGTGTGCATTAACCCCTACAGACACCCTAGACTTTGAACATTGAGGGTTCTAGGGAGTGCAATCACTAAGTGCCTTCTCCAGTTCTAGGACATGCAGCTCTGAATGTGGGTATGTAAGCATAAAGCAGTTATAGGTGGATACACATAGCAATTGCTGGGTCTGGCATAGTTATTACCTCTCACTACTTATATGTCACCACAGATTCAGAGCACATACTAGCTCTGAGATATACTTTTATATGTGGATGGACATTTAGTTTATGGTGGTTACTCTACGGACCTATTTCCAAAATCAAGGAGGCTATATATATAGCCACAGATCCTGAATATCCATAAAGGATCTCCATATGTATACATCACTTAACTACCATTGGTTAAGTTACCAATGATTACAGTCACGTGCTGTTTAACATATTCTCTGATTTTAAAGCCCATTTTTTATTCATTGTTTATTAATAAAATTATTTTAATTATGTCACTATACATTCAGTTTGATAGAGTGCTGGTATATTAGGTTTCTTTTTCTCCTGTGTATCTCCAAGTCCTTCTGAAGAGAAATTACATCCTGCTCTGATTCTATTACCTTACACAATTTAGTATCATCAGCAAAGATGGATACTTTGCTCTCGATCCCAACCTCAAGGTCATTAATAAACAAGTTAAAAAGCAGGGGTCTCAGTACCGATCCTTGAGGTACTCCACTCACGACTTTAGCCCAACCTGAAAAAGTTCCATTTATGACAACCCTCTGTTGTCTGTCCTTTAACCAGTTTTCAATCCAGGTGCATATATTATTACTGAGTCCAATTTTCTTTATTTTGTACACCAACCTCTTGTGTGAAACCGTATCAAAAGCCTTTGCAAAATCTAAGTAGATCAAAAAACAAAAAAGGTTGGGAATCACTGCGCTAAGGTAATGAAGCTGCCTGTAAATATATATTTTTTTACATAGGATTAAAGCAGGGGGTCTTCGGAGCTGGTATTAATGCGTGTCAGCTCAGGAGACACCCAGCTTCAATCCAATGTAGTAAGAATACATTTTCTCCATCAGAATCATATCGCGGATCCCATCTCAGAACCTGCGAGTTGCAGCCGCGATGTGAATCTTGGAGTTACCTGTATAGTTTAATCTGGCAAAACATACGGGTTTGAGCTTTTTTTGAGCTACCACTCGTTTTGTCTGACTAGGAGTGCTACCAATCAGGAAGAAGCAGTTTTTGAACGAATTTAGCATGTTATCGGATCTTTCTGAATAGCCACACATGCAAAAGTGCTCAAAACTGTCGATAAGTCACATATCAAAGCTACCTGAATAGGCCCCTATATATCATAATAAAGAAATCATCAAATTGGTGCTGTACAAAAAGGTAACCTTGTCGCAAAGGAACACATTCCATTCCATTCACTGAGCAGGTGTGTAATAAAATAGCACAACTGTACTTAGTGACCATATGTTACAGTGTCAGGGGGCTTCCGTCTGTTTCATACATCCTTGTCTCTTTAACATAATGTAATACATCACTTGTTAAAACAAGAATGTGAACCTGTATTGCAAAGGTCTAGTTTCAAAGCTAGGGTTATCCTTTTAGTATTCAATAAGTTTAAAACATTCAAATAAATGATAGAAAGGACAAACAGACACAGCTGGAAATTATACAGTGCCTCCGACTGTTTATTTCTTTTGGAAACAAGTCCGATAGGCTTCCTTCTAATGTGTTTTTATATTTTCAGCACCCTCCATGTTCCTGAAGGTTTGCTCGTGGAAAGTATTTACAATTTAAGGCAGCTGGACAGGCTTCCCTTTTGAAGTTGCTTAGAGCATGTAACAAAATATGTACAGTATATAAATCTCTTATCTGTAGATGTTTCCCGGACACTTTGATTAATGACGAACTACCAATACAAAATTAGAACGCTATTGGAATCCTAAATGTTCCTTAATCAGTACACAACCAACGATATCTTCCTTCAAACTTACTGTAAGATTAAAAGCTAGAACAAATATCAAACAACCATCTTGTTGAGCTCCATGCAAATCAACACTTTTCAATTCTTGAAAGATGGAAAATCAAGACGATCCCAAATGTTGATATTTGAGAAAAATTATATAAAAAAAGTTTCATTTGGAGTCCTTTTGTCAATATTTATAGCATTTGACACCTATATTATTTTTACCAATCTATTTTTCAGTTCTAATAATATTATACGTACCGTACTCTAGAGCAGTGTTTCTCAATCAGGGTGCTGTGATACATTGGGGTGCCATGACCCTCTGCCAAGGGTGCCGCAGCCCTGGTGGAAACACTCTGCCAGCTGTTACATCTCACAGTCTCTGAAGACTTTGAGGCTGTGATCTGCATCTACTCTCTCCTCTCTGCACAGCACAGAGGAGAGAGAGAAAAGGCGGATCACAGGCTCCCCACCGTGAATATGGAGTGTGTGAAACATAAAGGTAACGAGTGTGCTATGTGAGAAGGGGGGTGGTTTGAGAAAAAGGGTGAGTGTGACAAAATATTCAGCAGGGCTTCCAAAAATAAGTCAAGCCCTCACCTGCCCATTCTCGTTAGTATTATGGGTGTGTAACATCCCTTCCCTCCTCCTAAGGGAGATATGTGTGTTACGGGTGTTATGTTGCTACCTGTTAGGCTCACAAGAGGCCTAAGCCCCCACGCTTGGGGAGCCTGGGGTGGCTGGTGCAGCGCCTCCACCAGCGAGGATACAGCGTTGGATAGCCCCTCACGGGAACCAGTATACCTCCAATAACCACAATCACAACAAAGTATATACAACCTATTTACTATGGTCCCATAGTCTCAGTAATACATTATACACAATCACAATAACCATCCCCGGGCACCTAAAACCCAATGGTCTGTACAAATAGCCCCATCCAGATATATGTGAAGGCATACCTCCCGGTGTGGTGTTGGTGTATGTGGTGGTTCCTTCCTGGCTACTCGAGTACACCAGGGGATTGTGGGAACTATGGGCCTCATGCAGTAAGAGCCGAAAAAGTGCTCTCGGCAGGTGTTCACTATCAGCATGATTTTGGCGATTTGCCCTCGCTGTATGCAATAAGGGCCGATTTATTGTCGAATCAAGCCGAAAACACTTGTTCCTACTATGGCGATGATTTGACGATCAGATACAGGTGTATCGGAGAGCTTGGTGATGGCGTGTTATGTTCGCCAATTAAACTTTTTTCTGAATCTGCCGAAGCAAGCATTTTTTTGATTGAGCGGCCCATTTAAAGGCAGCGTTTATTTCAATTAATTCTCTGTGTTGTTGGCAGAGAGAGAGAGAGACAGAACTGGGCGATTTGCATATTTGATATTGAGAGAGTTGCTGTGTATTATGATTGGTTTGTCCTGTGTTGTTTTGTTAACATCTTTTTGTTGTTGTCAGTTTGCAAGTGTTGAGTGCGGTTGTGTTTAAATTCCTTTTCTGTTATTTGTAAGTGCTATAGTTATGGCCGAGAGGCGTGTGAGGAGTGATACTGGTGTGAGTGATACTAGTAGTCATGTGAGTATGCGTCTGAGTGAATGTGGGAGTCAGGGGAGTGATGGTGGTGTGAGTGGTGTTGTTGGTGTGAGTGCTAGTGTTGTTGGTGTGAGTGCTAGTGTTGTTTGTGTGAGTGCTAGTGATGTTGTTGTGAGTGCTAGTGGGGTTGGTGTGAGTGCTAGTGGTGTTGGTGTGAGTGTGAGTGCTGGTGGTGTTGGTGTGAGTGCGAGTGCTGGTGGTGGTGGGGTGTCTGGTGGTGGTGGGGTGTCTGGTGGTGGTGGGGTGTCTGGTGGTGCAGCGCTTTTGGAGGCTCTTCCATTGGAAGAAGGAGAGTCCAGCCAGCAGCATCCAAGCTCAGTGGCTGGACGTGGTCGGAAAAAACGTGTGGAGCGGCCACGTAATCCACTATTCAATGATGAGGAAAACAGAGTTCTTGTGAAAGGGATTTTGGAGCACTCTGACCATCTGTATGGGCATTTAGTAGGTAAGTCAATCTTTGCATTGATTGTTAAAAAACTTTTTCTCGTATCTAATGTCGCATGTGTTAATTGACATCTAATAATCTTTAATATCTATCAATGATAGTAGATTTTTACACACATTATCCTTGATTGTTTACGCTGAACATATGAATCCCTAAAATGTGATTTTGTATGTTCATTGAACATTCACGCAAGCTTCCTTAGCTTTGTATGTCTCCACATAATTGTAATAGTCATGTGCCACACATATTGAACCTAAACCAGCATGTTATCAATCTCTTTCAACAGTTAGCAGAATTATTTGTTATTCGTCATTAAATAACATATTAACTTACCATAATTGTTATGTATTTCAAGGACGGACAAGTTCAGCCGTGAAGAAAGAATTGTGGGAGCAGATTAGATTGTCTGTGTCTGCATGTGGGAATAGTGTCAGGACCCACACGAATTGTAGGAAGAGATTTGATGACGTGAAGGCCAATATTAAAAAAAAATCCAAGCACAACGGATACATGCTTGTGCCACTGGAGGCGTTCCGCCAGCACCAGCTCTAACGCTAACTCCATTGGAGGAGCAGGTGCGTTAGAAATTTGTGCCGTCGTGGAGAGTTTGCCTGGGGATGAGATATCGGTATATTCGAACATCCATTCCCACCAGGTGAAAAATCTTACTGTACTACACGTGTCGTATCAAAATCTTAATAACAATTGTCCCCCCAAAATGTCCTAAATAAACCAAATATAAACATATATATATGTGTGTATAGATAGATAGATATACAGCTCAACCCCGTTATAGCGCGATTCACTACAACGCGAATTTGCATATAACGTGGTCTGATCATGGCTCCCTGCATCTCAAATCCTCCATTTTGCCGCCTTACGCTCTCTTCTTCCAGCTGTCCTGTCCACGTGCTCATCTCTCTCCTCTTCCTGCTGTCCACGTGCTAGTCGTGTGCCATCTTTTTCTTTTTTCAAACATTCAATTCAATGCTTTATTGACTATACACAATTAAACATGAATACATTATGTACAAAACACATGCAGGGATTGAACTCGAGACCTTCTGATACCAATGCCTTGCCTCTTACCTCTACACCATAGGCTTGGTGTGACAAGACATAACCTATAAATATATTTATCCTCTACAACACATTGCTACAGGGTACAGTTAAATCTTAATAAAGAATAATAAATAATAATAATTATATATTATTTATAAATTATACAATATAATTAAAATAATAATTATAATATACTATATCACACAGGAATTGTACCCAGGACCCTTTTATGTTGGTTAAGAGTTCTACCTCTGCACCACAGAAGCTGTGTGATGTCATAGACATCTGAAATAGACTTAACATTTAACGTTTAGATGTACTCTGTGGCAATGTGTTGTAGAGGATAAATATATTTATAGGTTATGTCTTACCTATGGTGTAGAGGTAAGAGCTGGAGCAGCTAATCCAACAACAGGAACCAGGTAACCATAAAATAAAAAATCCATTACAATCCACAAGTGTCTTAATCTTCTTTTTTCTATTTGTAATCCATCGCGGGGTCTTCTCTGTCTTCTTCTGGGGTCTTCTTTCTTCTTCCGGGGTCTTCTTATCTTCATCCGTCACACCCTGGTCTTCTTTCTTCATAGGAGGTCTTTCCACCTCGGCGTATATTTTTCAGCACCCCAGTGTATGGATGAGGAGGAAGATGCGGCTGGCCTTCATCGTGGGTGCCGGACAAGGGTGAGTACAACATTTATTTAATGTATTTATTGTATTTATGTATATTTAATGGGCAAAAGCATTATTATCCATATGTGGATAATAGTAATTTTGCAAATTAATGTAGTGTATGTGTTAAGGGGCGGGGGGGATGTGTGTGGTATATTGCTATGTTTATTGGGGGCAATTGTCCCCAAAAAACATGCTATTATGCCTTAACCCCTTCATTGCCTTAGCGGATAGCCGCTAAGGTAATGAAGCTGCTTTAATGTATTTTTATTAATTTTGTGTGGTAGCAGGGGACCCCCTGCTCCCACACACTATTATTAAAATGTACATTAATGCAGCTTCATTACCATAGCGGATAGCCGCTATGGTAATGAATTATTATAAATTGTTATCTGTTTTTTAATACTAGTGTAGATGTGCAGGGGTCTCCTGAGCTGAACCCCGTTGGTTTCAGGTCCGTGGACCCCTATTTCAGGAGTTACAGGCCCCGTTATGGGGTGCCGGTATCCCCTGCACTTTAAAGCTCCCTCGTCACGTGACATTGAAATTCTGCAGGGGATACCGGCACCCCATAATGGGGCCTGTATCTCCTGATGTAGGGGGTCCTCGGACCTGAAACCAATGCGGTTCAGCTCAGAAGACCCCCTGCTCACGTATACTACTATTAAAAATCATATTTGGCCAGCACAATCGCCTGTAAGAACCGTGCATTGAGACGCAGCGTCTCCATCCAGTTCTTACAGGCTGCTTTGTTTATAATATTTATCGTGCTAAATAACTTTTAGCACGATAACAGGGGGGAAAAAGGTGATCGTGCGTTATGCCCTTTTGGCTAAACGCGCCGAGCAGCCTTAGTGAATAGCGCTTATGGCTTCAGCCTTTTGCGGCCGAGCGATATAACCCATTTTAGCGCTAGTTAACATAGCTTAGAGAATCGGCCCCTCTGACTGGAGCCCTTTAAGTAGATGTATGTAGTGATTCTCAGGATATCCTTCAATAGGTAAGTGGTATAGCATGAAAAAAAGAAAGCCACAATAGTGCATACTATTTGACCAAAATGTATTGTGTACAGAATAAAGGAGCAATTCAACTCACATTTTCAAAGTAAATACAGGCATTGGAGAGGACAACTTGATAAGGTAGGACCCCGTCGGTGTGTAGCTCCCTGGCATTTCACTCGCGTCTCACAATCCCACGATCAGAGCTCCGCATTCATCACTTCCGGAATTGCGTCACAGGTGAGGGCGGAAGTGCGGTCTGCCTCCGAAAACAGCTCCGATTTGCCAGTCTTTCTAACCCCAGGTCCTACAACAATGCTAACGCTAACTCTACGCGTTTCGCAGATTCTTCGTCAGGAGTTATAATTACAGGGTTTACTGAATGACTATATATAGACACATCAATCAAGTACTCAAAGAAAAAATGCAAATGTTAACCCCCTCAGCGCTCGAACATAGCACGAGGTCCAAAAAACTCAGTATTGTAATACATATTTATATGTATTAAATACTTTAATAAAACTAAATCTAAATAAATGAATAATAAAAAATATAAAAAATATATTACAGCTTGGTGATGATAGTTAGTATGTATGTATATATGTATGTATGTATGTATGTATGTATGTATGTATGTATGTATGTATGTATGTATGTATGTATATATATATATATATATATATATATATATATATATATATATATATATATATAATGACCTAGGTGCAAAAAGACCAGGGAGAGAGAGAAAAAAAGAAAAGAGAAAGAACCATCATAGGGTAGTATGTCAAATAATCAGAATAACAATTTTGGTGAAATATGCACTTACAGTGTTTGATCAGTGTCAGCTTTTTATCCACTCTGGGATCAGGAGCTCAGCTTGGTGATTTCTTATATTTCTGTCAGGATCTCTCTGTACTTCCAAGCAACTGTTTTCACAGTGCTTCACAGCAGTCACGGTGTACCTGAATGCATAGATTCCATCTTGCAGACGGATCCCATTCAGGGATAAGGTAGGGAAAAAAAAGGGGAACAGTATAGTGTAAAACCTTTTATTAAAAATTGGTAAAGAACCTAAATAAGTATTCAACTCACACTTTGTGAGTTGTAAAAAAGCATTTGAAAGTTTCACATATGTGTCTCTCACACTCAGTGGTGGATTGTCGCCGGCTCCGAGTACAGCAAACTCACGCAGTTACTTACGCATCACGTGACCTCTGGTCTCGCGAGATCTTCTCTCTGTTGGTGAAACTCACTGCTCCGGCTCCGTGAGGGAAGATCAGCTTGTCAGCTTGTCGCTCTCTCTGCTTGTGAACCACCCTACGCGTTTCTCCAATGTGGCTTCGTCAGGGGCTACTATCTCATACCTGTCCCTACCTAGGGTTTATGTACATACCTCTCGCAACTGATTGGCTATTGGCTATTGGAAAATTGGCAATTTAGCAAAATAAATTGCTATTTCATGATTGTACATAACATAGAGGAATATAATAATATAATAAACTTGCATTTATACTGTATTGTTTTAGTTATACCGGATACCATTAATGGAATATATAATACTTAGAGGACATACTGTATTTAATAAAGACACCATATAGAGCTTATTTGATATTATAATGTGTTAATCTTATATTAACCATGACCCTCGCTTTAATTTACAACATATAGTGTGAGGGTGTGAGTGCGTCAGTCAGGGTGTGTGTGTGCGTGTGCATGTCAGGCAGTGTGTGTGCGTGCGGCAGTCAGTGTGTGTGTGTGCACGGCAGTCAGTGTGTGTGTGTGTGTGCACGTCAGTCAGTGTGTGTCTGTGTCAGTCAGTGTGTGTGTGCGTGCGTCAGTGTGTGTGTGCGTGCGTCAGTGTGTGTGTGCGTGCGTCAGTGTGTGTGCGCGTGCGTCAGTGTGTGTGCGTGCGTCAGTGTGTGTGTGCCTGCCTCAGTGTGTGTGTGTGTGCGTCAGTGTGTGTGTGTGTGCGTGCATGAGTCAGTGTGTGTGCGTGCGTCAGTGTGTGTGTGCGTGCGTCAGTGTGTGTGCGTGCATCAGTGTGTGTGTGCGTGCGTGCGTCAGTGTGTGTGTGCGTGCGTCAGTGTGTGTGTGCGTGCGTCAGTGTGTGTGTGTGTGTGCGTGCATCAGTCAGTGTGTTTGTGCGTCAGTCAGTGTATGTGTGTGTCAGTCAGTGTGTGCGTGCGCGTCAGCCAGTCAGTGTGTGTGTCAGGCAGTCAGTGTGTGTGTGTGAGGCAGTCAGTGTGTGTGTGTGTCAGGCAGTCAGTGTGTGTGTGTCAGGCAGTTCGTATGTGTGTGTGGCAGTCAGTCTGGTGTTGCCACCCCCTCACCCTCCCCCACCCCTCAGTGGTGCGTAGGAAGGGGGAGATGGGGAGGCTTCTTTTGCTGTGACCGGGGGGGGGCTTGAGGATGGGAGAGAGAGGTGAGGACATTGGCACAGAGAAGCGGTGCCTGTCATTGCTGTGACCGGGGGGGGGGAGAGAGATGTGAGGACATTGGCGCCGAGTAGCGGTGGCTGCTTTTGCTGGGCCTGGGGGGAGAGGGGTGGTACAGAGGTGAGGCAGTGAGTCTGGCGCCACTGAGGAACAGCAACTGCTTGTGCTGTGCCGGGGGGGGGAGAGAGAGAGAGAGAGAGAGGTGAGGCCGTTGGCAGCGAGGAGCAGCGTCTGCTTTTGCTGTGCCAGGGGGGGGGGAGAGAGAGGTCTCTCGCCGGGGGGGGGGGGATAGAGGTGAGGCGGTGACTGTTTGTGCTGGGGGGGAAGAGGTCAGGCGGTGAGGCAGTGAGCTTTCCGGTGCCGAGGAGCGGTGGCTGCGGTGGCTGTTTGTGCTGTAACCGGGGGGTGGATGTGGGGGGAGAGGTCAGACGGTGAGGCCGGCAGCGCCGAGGAGCAATGGCTGCGGCCTGGCTGCGGCAGTGGCTGTTTTTGGTCGGACGGGGGGTGTTGGTGTGGGGGGAGAGGTGAGGCAGTGAGGCCGGGGTCGCCGAGGAGTGTGGGTAGCGTTGAGTAGCAAAGTTGTTCTCCTAGCAAGTCAGCTTCCAAGTGAGATGGTCCTGCCAAGTCAGGTTCCAATTCCAAGTCAGGGCAAGAGGTGCACGCAATGTGAGGACGGGGGGGGGTTTCCGTGGGTCAATCACACAGGGGGAAGAAATACACACAAGGCCAATCACACAGGGTGAACAAATACACACACAAACATTATTTCAATCTTATATATATAGATTCAATTTACAGACATTTCACAGACAGTAAGAGATAATATAGGATTATGGGCATATGTAACAGTTTTCATAAAAGATTAAAATTGTGTTAGAAGAGGTAGCATATGCTTGCTATATATTGTGTTAGAAGAGGCCCTGACTCAATGAGCTTACAATCTATATGGCAGGTTAAATGGAAACACAGTGTGCAGGGGATGAGAAGGTCTGTGTGTTTCGGATTGTAACAGAGCATCTGTAACATTAACAAACATCAGTGAATGTCAGCAACTGTTTGACACTCTTTGGCTGCTACCAAAGGCTATAGCCTTTGGGGCGACACAAATGGAGACTGAAGAGGTTCTGAATCAATCCATCTGTGCTACGATAGTCCTTTGTCCAGGGCCATAAACATTACAGAGTGGGGCCGACATAAGACACAGATGTTAACATTTTGCACTCTGGTTCTATGCAGACGGAAGCAGATCTCTGGGAATCCTTTCAGATGTCTGCCTTTGGCACGAGGCAGATGCATGCTGAATGTGTCCTAGGACATGTGGTTGCAGCCTTTTTGCAGCTACTCACCTCACCGTTGGGACATCTCGCTGCTTCGCCACCGCCATGGTAAGCCCCTAACCTTACCCTTTATCAACTGATTTTAATCTTAAAGTTCTGACAGTCTTTATTAACAGGTGGGTTTTTTGGTAGGGGTAAACTTGGTTGTCATTATGTAGATGACTGAAATTATTTTGCCATCTAAAGGGTTAATTTATCCACATCACCCAAAAAAGGGTACAAAAAGATATAAAGAAAATGTTTTGTACCATTTCCTTTTATTCTATTCTTTTTGAATGATTACATTCATTCAAGTACTTTGTGCCTGCTTTTCTCAATATATTTTGGTATCCAATACATCATAATATGCTTTATTGCAAATCAAGAAGTTTGTCTGTTGATTTTTTTTTCTGGCATACCGAATTTCACCTGAAAACTGTGTTTTTGGCTATTTTTTTTCCTCGGGTGAAATGTAAGCAGTCTTATTGGACAATATTACTAAATTCTCAACTTTGTTAGTACTAGACTGGGGCACTATTTTTTTTTAAAGTACCTTTCAAGTTACAGTACATACTGAAAGGAAGAATAATGACTTCATGGGGCACATCTTATTGGTTTCCTTATGCTGTTCAATAAATAAACTGTCTTTTGTTTCCTTGGATTTTTAATGTAGCATTTTGTATCACTGGATAACCTGAATCAGTTTTCTTTTCTATTATTGCTAAAATTATTACAAAATGTAAGTCATTGCAAAGTTTTATGATGTAATATTGGTTTGAATTTTTCAAAGAATGTAGGTCGCTAGGTTTTTATTTTATATGGAGAATTAAAATGTACTAGTCCTTTGACTTTTATTAATTTTAGCAGAGGCCAAAATAAGGTTTTGATTAAAAAGGTTCTGAAAATGTCTCAATTTATAATGATGCTCACATATAAACAATTTATTTAACATTCTTTGATATAAGAACCTTATTTGTAAAAAAAAAAAAAACCCAGGCATGCTGGTTTTCATTAAGCTTCCTACAACAAAACTATCCACATGAGTAATACCAATTGAAAAGAAGATATTTGGGTCTGAGTATAATTTTTTTTTAAATTGTTGGAGTGTTAGCATTGATGAGCCACAGCCATCAACTGATATTTTTATTGCAATTAACTAAAACAACATGACCTAGGCAAAGTTATCAAAGTGTACCAATTATATGAATATATACCATACTATTTAAATTAGGTAACAGCTCACAATGGTAACACTCGGTAATAGCATACAACTACTGTTGGGCCTGCTGTTAAATTGATAAATGATGTCAAAGCCTTTTCCCATTCTTCAGGTCTGATTCTGGAAGGAGGCCAGGCCAAACAACTCAACAAGATTTATAAGAGGCAATGGTAGGGAGGAGAATGTAGCAGAATATAGAACTTGATGATTCATATGCAATATCTTGTTTTATGAATGTAGAGAGACTGGTGTACAATGATAGATGCCCACTAATATACAGATGCAGCGGCCGATATTCGAAGAAATCACGGCACCGTTTTCGTGTGCGCTGCTGTACTCCATGCGGCATTAACGCCGCCAATCGCCCCAGGCACGCGTGTTTATCGCGGTTGCTTTGTTTGAATTTCATGGATTGTGTGCAATTAAATACAATGAAATGAATGAATTGTAATGTGTACAGTACCGTGCTACTGTGTCAATGTCAGGTGTTTAAAATCCAGAACACTAAAATGCCATTTTCTGAACTCGTGTCTTAAGGTGGTACGGTTGGAAGAAATCCTGCACCATGACATGGGTATTCCGAGGTATACAACGCATGAAGTGTTTCAATAACGGCTGCTGCATCTGTATCAGCCATTATTTGTGTTTTGTGTTGTATGCCCATGTAAAGAACAACAAATAACAATGAATTTATTATCTATATCCAGGTCAAATTGAGCCCAGATTTGGATGAAAGCTGGAATTAAAAGTAAGACACAGGACCAAGTCCCACAAGTATGGTGGCTACTGGATTCTTTTACCTCTAGAGGTAGTAGATGAAGAAGAGTGTCAGTGCTAGATAAGACAAAAAAGTAAATAAAAATATTGAAGACCATTTGATTTGGCCTCTACTAATCTGAGACTGGATCTATTTTCAGTCTAAGAAACCATTGAAACATCCAATAAAATTAATGAAAATGTTTTACAACTGTAGCTCAACTAAGTTTCCTTAGTATTACATGTAACTTGATACTGCTGTCTGGTAGATGGTAGTGCCCATTTCTGTAGTGGAGTTGAAAGTCTGGGGTGTTTCTTGCAAGATATTTAAAAATACGTTAGTTGATTTAAAATCATGGTAGAAAATTGTCCTCCTTTGGCGCTGGTCTCCAATGAATGGTGCCCAGAACAATATAGAAATTCAGAAAAAAAAACAGTGTATAGTATCACAGACCAAAACAATGATAAAAATTCTTCCCTTTTCCACCGGTCCATGCACAGTGCTAATTGTGATAATAATTCTACTTTTATTTAGGAACACTGTTGAATACCGGAATCACTCCAATGACCACAGTACACAAATTGCTCCAAGATGAGGAACAACATAAGTGATTAGATTACCACATGTGATGGCATTGCTAATGATATAATACCCTTGGTGCATATATATGAGATACCTTATCCACTTTATAACAAGTAGTGCTACTACATATTATACTATGCCCCTGAGGAAGCGAGAGAGATCTCGTGAAACGCGTAGGGTGGATTTTTCCAGTGTTTTCAACTCTGTGAAAGGTTGTTCTGTATGCTGGAGGTGATTCTAACTACTGGGAAAGCATGCAACCTGGAGACTGACTGCGAACAGCACGTGTGAACACTGAGAGGACCCAGACAGTCAGCTGGCTGATCATCACGTATGCACGTAACGTCATCACGCAAAGCGGAGCTAGGACGGAGCCAGGAAGTGGTGAGACCATCAACACGCTAAGACCATCAACACGCTGCAAGCCCCGGTGACATGAGGATAACAGCATAAACTAGGACCATAGAGGATCGTGACAGCGACATCCCGAGAGTCCACATTAGAGCCACGTTATACTTAAGGTGCAAAAAGGATAGAAACATTTGTGAGTGGCACTCCAGGTGTCTGTTTGTATATGTTTTATTTAATTCTTTATTGTAGATCTGTGCTATATTCTTTTCCTTTTTACATATATCATCATTGATGCAATGCCCATACAATCCTATGGTTGTTTTTCTCAAGAGTTCTGAATCAGACCAGACACACTAACCATTGTGAGTGTGTATTTCCAAGAAATACAATGTGATTTTATATATTATATATATATATATATATGTATATATATATATATATATATATATATAAATATGTGTGTGTGTATATATATATATATGTGTGTATATATATATATATATATTTATATTTATATATAATATCTAGTAGCACTGCTTGTTGTAAAGGTGATTAGGTCTCTCATACATATACATCAAGGGTGTTATATCATTAGCAATGCCATCATGTGTGGTAATCTAATCATTTATGGTGTCCCTCATCTTGGAGCAATTTGTGTACTGTGGTCATTGGAGTGATTCTGGTATTCAACACTTTTCCTAAATACAAATAAAATTATTACCACAATTAGCACTGTGCACGGACCAGAGGAGATTGTTTTGGACTTTTATACTATACAGTGGCGGCCGATCTGAGTCTAAGGGTATCATGCAGTAAGCAGCGTAAAAATGCATTAGCCAGTTTAGCAATTAGCCATGTTTTTGGCGTGTTAAACTCGCTGTATGCTGTAAGGGGTGAATCCCTGGCGAATGAATGCGTAATATAAATATAAAAAATATATACTTTTGTAATATAAATATACAAAATATATATACTGTACTGATATAAATATAAATATACAAAATATATATACTGTACTGATATAAATATAAATATACAAAATATATATACTGTTGTAATATAAATATAAATATACAAAATATACATACTGTTGTAATATAAATATAAATATACAAATTATATATACTGTTGTAATATAAATCAACAGAAATAACAAAAATATTCGATTTAAATTAAAATGTATTTTATTTTAAAGTTGTATAAATATACTTACGCGTTAGTTACCCTTGGTGCCCTTTTGCGGTCTCTGTTTTTTCCGTGTGCATGATAGCTCACGGTGGTTGCTGGCACAACGAGGCCAGAAGTAGCTAACCAGCGTTGGATAGCAGCAATTCGGTGTCCACTCGTGTACATCTCCTTAATTCGCATGCTGAGATACTTGGAAATCTTTTTAACAACTATTGCTGCGAGTAGAAAGAAATACAAACACAAGAATGTATATTCGATGTTTAGTCGATGTGTATTCAATGTGCAGTGAATCCACAAAATGGATGGTGTATTTATACGGTAATGACTCACATTAGAGAACGCCCACTTTAAACACCTGTACCTCACTGCCATGCATAAAAGGTTACACACTTTGCATAGCCCACCACTCGATGATCTTTATCTGAACTTGCCCTTGTCCAGATACTGCATTACTGTATGTCATCTGGTTCCATGGATCAACCCCGATTCTACGGACGCAGGAACCCACTCGCCTCTGCCGTGCCTGTCAAGCAGAAAATGCGAAAGATGTTGCCGTTTCCACGCCAAGGCAAAAGCGACAGGCTAAGGCCAATGAAGAAAACCTTCTGCTGACCCCAAAGGCTAAGGGTTTTCATAGATGTCAGCCTTATTATGTCAAGAAGATATACAGTGATGTACTCTCGACGCAAAACGATTGGCAGCCAACCCATCGAATCCGCAGATCACTTCCTCACATACGCTGCGACGACTCTGCCGCCGCTGTCCCGGAAATCTTCAGCCCGTTTTCTCCACCCCTCGTCCTCGACGCTGCCACCGCCCTCCCGGAAACCCACAGGCTATCCTCTCCAGTTCTATCCGACGACGCTGCCTCTGAAATCCACGGGTCACTTTCTCCTTTGCTCTTAGATGACTCTGCTTCTCGACCAGAAATCCAAAGGTCACTTTCTCCATCCCTCTTCGATGACGCTGCCGCTTCTCCTCCACCGAATATCCACAGGTCACCTCCTCCACCCTTCTTCGATGTCGCTGCCGCTTCTCTCCATGGAACCCCATCTCATCCTCCATTGCAAAACTGGAGGAAAGCTTCCTCCCAGACAACCTACCATCGCCCGTCGCCTCAAGCACACCCGCTCGCAGAAGACCTACATTCGCTCGCATCGATACAGTACCCGACATCATCCTGTGCGATCTGCTCAGGGAGAAGTATACGGTGAGGAGTGCTGGTGCACCCCACAAGTATGCCTTGTTACTTTTTAAGCACCATGTTCCCTACTCGTTGTACTGCGACTGGGCCTTCAGAGTGAACTACGAAGGAAATCGCGTAAAAAAGGCGCTTCCTGCCAATTTAAGAAAGAACATTCTGGATGAAATGCGGCGCTTTTATCCAATTACAGATCCTGTAATGAAAGGCATTCGAGACTGCATTAATGGCGTTTTGTGCCATGCAAGGAATCAGCCATGGACGGACAATGTGGTGGACTTTCTTGTTTAGTCACGGGAACTGTAAGACCATACTGTTGTGCTGAACTGTGCTGTACATGTTTTGACCTGCTGAACTTAAATAAAGGAGATGTTGTTGTGTGTTTTTTAACTTTTATTTATACAGAAATGTTTTAACTTGGTGTACACACACACAGGACCTGCACAATTCCAGTCCCTGAGGGCCGCAAACAGGCACGGTTTTCAAAGGTTACCCTAAAAACCGGGCCTGTTTGCTGCCCTCGAGGACTGTACTGGTGCAGACTGTTTTGCACACCATCCCACTGTATATGTTTTGACTTGCAGTTTTTTAATAAAGGAGATGTTGCATTTTGTATATTTTATGAATAAAGAATTTGTTTTTAAAACATGTGACTGTAACCATACTGACTGACATAAATGTTTTCACAACTGTAGCAGTAAACCATACACCTGTTGATGTTTTGAATTGCTGTTTCTACATTGTACAGTATTTGTAAATAAATGTTTTTGTACTTACTCCACCAATTAAAGAACATGTTGATTTGTTTTACATTGTTCCATTGGCTCCTTTGCTACTGTAACAAAATACAGTGTTTCTAGAATGTACACTACTGTCCAGGCACAATGTACTGTATACTGTAGGCATGCTCAGTACAAGAGTATTAAAAAAAATAGAAGACACATACAGTAATGTACTGTACTGTATGTACTGGCACTGTATAGAAGACACATACTGTATATACAGTACTGTAATACATGTAGAATAAATGCATAGTATTTATTTTTTCGGGTTTATTACACAGTATACTGTTTATAAAAAAGTATTGTATACTGTACGGCCGGAAAACATCAGCATACTGTTTCATGTACCGTATTCTATCCTAATCAATAACAACGGCCTCTAAACTGTAGACTCCGGTACATGGGTTTTTCAATCCGATTCAGCAATGTGCAGGCATTGTTACACAAAGCGATATTATCCATCGAAATCCCTCCATTAGCCGTTTTCTTTTCTGAGGAAAAACAAAAATAAAATTTTTACTGTAATGGTCAGCCCCCTAAAGAAGTTCCCAGCCAAATTGTGGCTCAATACGATAAAAACAGGGATCGCTTCATAACCTTTTCCTTATTGCACGCTTCCACGTATGAGGAGCTGGCGAAAATTTGTAAAAGTCATAATTTTCGATAAAATACTGATAAATTTGTACAACTGTTGCCATCTTATCATCTGTTGCATTAATCGTGGCCCATATCATATACGTGTAACTTCTGTCGTGTTTTTGGAAAACGGGCTGCACTTGAACATTCATGGCGGGCGGGTCTCTGGAGAATACTGTAACCGAAACTGGTCTTTGTCTTTCTTTAATATGAAAAGCCTAAATTGATACATTTTTGCAACCTCTTCCTTCAGTCTCAAGGCCAAGTTACAATAGCACACTGTGGTATCTTTTTTAAACTAAACATCTGCAAGTCGACACATTACTGAAGCGCATGCGCATTACAATTCATGAATATCTGCCATCTGGCGGACACGCGAAGAATTGCAACCTATTAAATCCGAACCATTCTCAATAAACGCATCACCGCGCGTCAACCGCGCATGACCCGCGCATGACCCGCGGCTGAGAACGCAACATGAATGCGGCATGCACCCGGTGAAGTGCGTCGCATTCGAGAAAAAAACAAGGAAAAATGCGGCTATGTTTTAGAATAAAATGGGCCGCAGCAGTAGATAGATAAATAGATAGATAGATAGATAGATATGCTAAAAGGTGAAGTGCGTCGCATTCCAGGAAAAAGCCAGGGAAAAAAACGGCGATGTGTTAGACTCAGATGAGCTGCAGCAGTACACTGTTTTTTCTTCTTAATTTCTATATTGCACTGAGCACCATTCATTGGAGACCAGCGCCAAAGGAGGACAATTTTCTAAAAAGACGATCAAAAAGATCAGGACAATCAGTGTGACCTCAATTCTGCAGAATTTTAGGTGGTAAAACACTATTTATCACTTTTTCACATGAATTTTGTGTTTGAATCTTAGATTATATTGTCTAAGGTTATATGATTGTATTATTTTTTACATTGTGGATATAGTGCTGTAGTAGTATTTTCATCCTGTATTAATAATTTCCATGCTTTATTATGCTATTTTAGTATTTCCTTGCTTATTTTTTTTCCACTACAAAAATTTAATAAATTGAGATTTGGAAAAAACAAAACACTTACTGTAATTTTTTTTAAAGCTAAGACCACTTTCTTTTTATTAAACTGCAACATTTGCATGTTAGCTAGTTATGCATGGATTGGCATCTCGCTGGAGTCCAAACATGCGAAACTGTTTTTTTTTTTTTTATTACGTCTGTGCAGTCCTGTGCAGTCCTGTCCAGCTGTCTTTGAGTGGGGTAACTGACTATGCATTTGATCCCAGGCTGTTTAAAAGCTGTGTTTAAAATAGCGAGCATTTTCTTAAGGGTTCCATGTAATAATGAATTTAAGACAAAGGGTCTCAGTGTGTTCATTTTCATGTCATTTCCCAGAATCCCTTGCTGCACTAGAAGCACTGTATGCAAGGTGATCATGGTATAAAGCAGGGTTGCAGACCTGTCTAAGACATGTGAATGTGCTCACAAGTAATATTTTATATAGCCTGGGTCCCCTCTGATCCCCAGTCTGCCCCCTAGCTCTGGGTACAGCTGCATCTGGCAACGGAGGCAGGGGAGGAAGTGTGTGGTGGTTGCGGCAAGCAACCTGGTCGCTGGAAGCTACCGGAGGCTCCCCTTGCAGACTGCCGCCATCTTGGCTGCGTTCGCGCATGCGGGAGATGCCACACATGCAAAGTGTAGACCCGCAAAGTGTCCATAGCAGGCATAGGTTCCGCGGGGACTACAGGCTTTGGGGTTGCTTCATCATATGGGCCAGCAGAGCCAATAAGGTGCCAGGATTCCCTGCTTCCACAAATATATACATTGCACCCGCTAGGAGCGTGCCAGTTGGAGCTGAGACGAGGAAGGGGTAGGGTGTGTAGGTGCAGAGACCCTCATAGGCCCCAGCTAGGCCCCGACTCCCCTCAGTTTGTGGTCGCTGCAGGGACAGGCCCAATAGTTAGGGTCACTGCCTCTGTAGAACTAGCGTGAGGGACACAGCCAGGACGCGGCGGAAAACTGGCAATCTGGTGGTCTGGGACCAGATTACTCTACAGATAAGAGACTATCTTCAATGGTGATACCATCCACGCATGAGGTCACCCGACATGGAGGTGGACGTCGTCGTTGACAACAACCATTGCTAGATGAGTGGATCCTATCCTTCTGTTGTGGTACTACCGGGTGCTGGAGTACCTGGCAGGTATCAACAAGTGCACCAACTTTACACACAGTTGTTGTGGGCAGTGTTGTCTCACTGTAACGGGCATGCTCACCACAAATCTGGACCAGACTGGGGTGGGGATAGGTAACGACCTGAAACCGTGAAGCCGAGTCCAGATTGTGGATTCCGTTATCGTGGGTAGCTGGGTCGGGGTTGGAGATGGCAGGGTAAACGTTATCCAGGCTGAGGTCAAGGCAGGTGGAACAGGATCGTAGGTCGAGGTCACAGGCCGGGGCCAGTACCAGGAAGGCTTCAGCGAGGAGCTTCAGCGTAGGTGCTTCAGCACAAGGGAAGGTCTCCAGAACAGGGCAGCTACAGAGCAGGGGATCCAGTGTAAATGCTCCAGCATGGGAGGTCCTCAGGAACAAGGAAGGCTTCAGAGTAGAGCTTCAGCATAGAGCTTCAATGTAGGCGCTTCAGTGCAAGGGAAGGTCTCCGGAACAGAGCAGCTACAGCGCGGAGATCCAGCGTAGAAGCTCCAGGAATGGAAGGTCTTCAGGAACAAGGAAGGCTTAAGCGTAGGCGCTTCAGAGCACGAATGCCAGGCGGGCAAAGCAAGGTTGCTTCTGATAAGCACAGATGCAGGGTAGGAAGTGATGAAGGCCTCTGGATGCAGGTTATGCAGGCAGGCCACAGGAACCAAGAAGCTTTAGTGCTGGGGATACAGCGCTTCAGCACTGGAACGGGAAGACAAACAGAGATGCTTGTAGCAAGCACAGGAAACCAGGAATACAGCGATTCCAGAGTTATGCCTAGCCACTTCCTGATGGAAGAGCTGAACCTAAATAGCACGGGCAGAGAATAGGGACAGAGCTGCATAGAAGGCTGCATGAAGCAGACTGCAATGTAAGTCCAGAACCAGGTGATTCCAATTGCCCAGTACAGGGAGGGATTTGCCTTGAAGATCTATAGCCATGTAAGGGTGAGTTCCAGCCAAAGCAGGACCAGAACCCTTACAGTATCCCCCCTTCAGAAGAGACCTCCGGGCAAACAGGAGCAGGCTCACTCTGTGATTTATGCGACATGGAATTGTTTCTGAACTTTCTTGGACAGGTAGTTGTCACGGTAGACCAAGCTTATTAACACTTTACCATATGGGTCCTTTGATTTAATAAAGCATGAAATAAAATAAATTGTATTTATTCACATAAAGAACACACAGCTTGAATTACAAAAATATAATGAATAACACACTTACTTTTTTTCTGAACTTACTGGAACGAAATAAAAAGTTTCCGGAATGAAAGTTCATGCAACCCGGTCTCCAGGTATCAATTCCCAAAGCGGGGTTGATACACGAGCAGGAAACAGGACAGTCTTTTGACTGGGGCACAACTTGCCACCCCTATATCTTTGCCAAATGAAATAACTTTGTTCTGCCCTTGCAGAATTAGTTTCAAAATCCTTAGATCTAACGAACTTTTGAAGCAGGGTGCAATCCTTAGTTACGATGTTATGACCTTTGGACTGCACGCTGTAGCTCAGATGAATCTAATGGAACTTCTTACAAGATGGAATTAACCCCTGAATGGCTGCGCCGGGCTTTTTAAAAATACCAAAAGCCTATCTTTACAGTCTGCAGAGATTCACTACGTGGGAACCAATTATCCCACCTATAGCAGAATTCTGCCAGGTTCCTCAAAAACTGGCACACAGCCTCAGTATCGCAACTGAGCATGTGCAACAAAAATGTCATATTCCCCCCACTGGCCACTTATCATATGTCATCCTGCTTTCTTATTGAATGCTGCTCAGTCTAAGTATAGGGACAATCTAACAGATGGGCCAGTGTAATTAATTTCCTTTTTCCCCTCCCTGTTACCAAAAGGTTAAAACCTTTGAATCCTGCTAAGCATTTCAAAGCCCAGTATTACACACCCTAAGTGTCATCTCCTGTTCTGGACTGAATGGGGAGAATTTCCTGACTGCCATGTAAATTCCCCCCCAGCTCACATAACTTTAAATGTACATAAACCAAGCTATGTCTATTTAAGCATTTATATGCATGTTACAAATATGAAAACTCAATCTACTTGATTCCCTTCTAACCTTCTGCATATAAAATTTCAGAAAGCTACGACCTCCCTAACCCCGGGTACTGAGTTAATTGGGTGAGGGCTTTGATGTTGCTTATAGGTTAAAACATTTTCTAAGACTGCAGTCAGCCCTGGACTGCAGAGCTGACACTTCACGCTTTAAATTAAAACCCCTATAACTCTCTTCACCTTATCCCTGGTGAGAGATGTACTGAACCCCACACTGCGGTCTGGGGTTTGGGCATATTCCGAGAACCTTTAATGTAATTCAGTTCCCTGCCCGGTTTTACTGTCCTGGTTTGTGCTGAAGCAGGGGGATTTGGCGGTGAGCTGCAAACTGCGTTCTTGGAGGATTTTGTCTGGTGATCCGTGTTACTCATGTCCTCAGGAATCATGGGGTATTCCTGAGTACATGTTTCGGGGTAACCCACAACGGTGGCCCCCGTCTACCCAAACACACCCTGACAGCATTTTATCGTAAAGTCGCCCTTGAAACTCACGCCCTGCACATCCCCGCTGGCTGGCACTCCTGAAACAGTAAAACCAAATACATCTTTATTATACCAACAGTTATTTACCACACTTGGTTTGAAGAGCTGACACTCACAATTCCCAAATATAGCTCAGGGGTATATTTCACACACTGTATTATACCTTTTCAGGACTGCAGCCATCTCTGGACTGCAGAACTAACACTCCACAGTCACCTTTTATGACTCAGGGGACCCCCAGCTGGGCATTATGCTTTAATTGGTGGCCTGGGGACCCTTTCACTTCACAGTAGTAGACCTGCAGCAGGGGCATTTGTTAGCGAGTACGATGTTTCAAAAGAAAAGCAATGGTACTGAAATCAATAGGAGGTCAGCAACCCTGGATAGGTGAGCTTTGGAAATCATCAGTTCAGATGTCGGGGAATCCGAAGTTGGTTGGAGTAGACACTGAATAGCAATCGGAGAGAAGCATGCCTGTGCCCATAGTGGGAGCACAAGAAGCAGGGACGGGCACCTCAGGCAAGGCAAGAAAGTCCAAAAGGAGTGCTTCAGTCTTAGAAGATGGCACCAGGAAATATGGAGAGGCACATCAGGCACTACACAGGGACCAAAGGGTAGTGAATTTGACATAGGAATGGAAGTCCCAGACTCAATGGCTTCAGGAGCAACTGTTGAAGAATCAGTGGTGATTACCATCGGTGCTGCGCAGTAATCAGAGAGTGATATGCTGGTCTCTGAACAAGCTATCAGGGTAACCACAGTAGGACTAGCAATTACTGTGGAGAAGTTTAAGGAACAAGGCTTAGAAACAAGTATACTGTAGGTGTTTCACACATAGCAGGGAATTCTGAGACAGAGAAACTTGACTTAGGAACTGGATCCTTAGATGCAGTAACTTGAAACGCAGAACTTGCAATGGAATCAGAGACAGATAAGCTTATCTCTGAAGTGGTAGATAGAGAATCATCAAAAGGGTAACCAATTACTGTGGGTGGCTCCAAGAAAAAAGGCTTAGAGTCCAGGACAGGAATATCAAATGTCTGAGGAAACCCAGAAGTAGGAACCTTAGACAGGGCAGGAGGGTGAAAGAAAGAAACCCCAACAGTAAGAGAAGTGGTCTCTTGTATCCCAATTTAAGGCCGGAAACACTGTATTTTCTATGCAGGGGTTTATTTACAGGGATTAAATCATATACCAGGCCCACCGTCCCTTTAAATCAAAACAAATAATAAAATAAAATCCTATTCCCGTTAGGGATAAGAAGTGTGACCAGAATGCTCAAGTATCAGGCTATTCACAATTGTAATAAATCCCAGACCTTAGGTAGATGAATTCATCTTCAATATAAATCAATGAATATGTCCATATAGCCATCACATGAATAGTGTTCCCTGAAAACTGGGGGTAAGTGGAAAACCACCACACTCAAATTCATTGGGAGTATCAATAAGGCATAGAATAATGGTAGCATTTACTCACAATCACCTCCTGGTCTGGGAAGACGTGCTGCTGCTGACGAAATCCAGGTAAATGCAAAAGAAGTAGAGCACAGCCAAGTAGGAGCAAGGAGAGGATCTATGGTACAAAAAAAACTTTATTGGAGGTCCCAAAGCATAAAAAAAGCCTTCAACAAGTTTCGAACAAGATGTTTTTTATCAAGAAGTAAAACACACAAAATCCAAAGGGAGCATGGGGAGGAAACAAAGATAAATTTAAGTGCAGCAAAATGGCAATGTGAAAAACACCTCCAAACTACTTGGCTCTAATAGATAGACTACTTACAAGATGTAAGAGTCAAATAGAAAGGGGTGACTCAAACAGTCAGTGGTTGGTCGATGGTACAGTTGTCATCTAGGTGGATCAGGTTCTCAGGAGGATAGGGCCCAATGTAGAGAGAAAGAAACTTGCATAGCGCAGATCAACCAAGGTAAAAAAAAAAGTTTATGGCAATAAAAGTATTATACTCACATTCTAACAATAAAAAACGGGCATATCACACTGCAATAGTGTAAGAAGAGTGACTACAGCCAGCTGGCTCACCGTCCCACAACGCTCCCCCCTTCTCCGTCTCTGCCTCCGGTCAGCTGACACACTGTTCCGACTGGCGTCTGACGTCAGATCCGAGTCCGTCGCTAGGTAAGGGCTGGATCTTCCGCGACTCCTCTGCTGATAGCTCCGTTCTGGATAAGACTCCCACTCTACGCGTTTCGCCACGTGTTAGCGTCGGCTTCGTCAGGAGTGTGGAGTCTCAGAATACAATGCTAACGTAAATAGCTTGGTGATCTAATTAATGATCTAATTCATGATCAGATACAGGCTGTTTCTTAAACCGCTAGTAGGGTGACTAATGATATTATAATCACTTATACACACTAATGGGGTTAAAATCTCAATGCAGGTGACATATGTATTTACAACATGGGATAAAGGGATGAAAGAAATCCTTGAAGGGATACTATATCTAACTCTGATGTATATATAGATAAATGAATATATATATATATATATATATATATATATATATATATATATATATATATATATATATATATATATATATACAATGAGGGTCTGCGCTTGTGTGTGGAAAACCAGAAATATAGGAAATATAAAATTGAATTAACTGATAAAAATCATAAATAGATAAACAAATTATTAATAAATCAATATAATGAATGCTACTATAATAAATCCTGAATAGTGAAATCAATTCATATACCAAAAGTGCACTGTGAATGTCTGATATAAAAAAAGCTAAAACATACAATTATACAAAAAAAATGTGTGGTGCTGTGAACTTTGCCTTAATCTGCTAATTGCAGATAGTCCTCTAGAGTCCAACAAATAGGTCCAATAATTGGGGAGTGACAGAAGCACTTTTAGGATCAACCGGCAGCTTCTTAAAAGGGCACAACGACCTCCCTCTCCACCTGCATAGAAAAATATAAGAAAAAAAAGCGCCAAATCCTAGTGCATTACTGTGCAAAATCGATATATTTAATTCCCAAAAATCTCAATAAAAATGAACTCACAAACATAAAACAATTAAAAGCATTGTATGAGTAATACTCATGCTCCTAGGACCAGGAAACGCTGCTTTGCTGTTGAAGTCCCTCCGTGGCTCCACTGGAACAGATAGCTGCCTCCGTTGTTCACTGCCTGCAGGAACTGACGAATCAGGCACTCCACGATGGTCTCTCCCCCGGTGCACACCAACCAGTTGCTTTTTAGTTCCCACCGGGGACGGTTGAAGTCACGGACCAGCGGATGACGTCACGGGAACCGTTCTTAATACCGGACCGGTATAGATATTCAGCAGTTCAATTGCAAGCGTTGAAAAAGTCCACTGCACACCTTCCCTACGCGTTTCATCTGATTAACAGACTTCTTCAGGGGATGGACTTTGGGTGTGTGGTGTCTCATATTATATACCCCCCAAAGTCCAATTAGCTTAATTAGTTGAAAGGCAAAAAACACTGTGTTGGCAATCTAAGTTTTAAGTGGAACAGATTAAGTACACATGTGAACACCTAATTTTGCATCCACATCACTGAATACTTGCCAGCACATAGAAATGTATATAAAATACTGATGAATACCAGTTGTACTGAAAAATGAATAAAAATAATTAAAATTAAAACAAACATGTAGTTGATGTCCTTGTCTATATTTTTAGTATTAATACGGACTATAAGGGTATACCTTAGGATATCGAGAGAGTATACTATAGTTGCCACCACCTCAATATAAATGATATTTAGCAACAGTTGGGCATTTCATATGTTAAACGCAAAATTATTGTTCTTATACAACAAAAATTATTCTGTAATCAATGTCCTTATTTGTTTTGATTAAACATACTATAAGGGTATATCTCAAGACATCCTAAATACCCCAATATATCTATTAGTAAACAGAAGAGTTAGATATTTAGTTAGTACAATATAAATGTGGCTTACGGAGGGTGGATCAATTAATGAACAA
Source organism: Ascaphus truei (assembly GCF_040206685.1). NCBI lineage: Eukaryota > Metazoa > Chordata > Amphibia > Anura > Ascaphidae > Ascaphus > Ascaphus truei. Next base: position 374,453,159 of record NC_134486.1, on the reverse strand, counting down.
GAAAGAGCACAATGCTCTATTAGATATTAATTGACTTTTATCTTAATACATTGTATTTTTCTTAGTGTCATCATGGATAAAGATTAGAGGTTGAAACCATAATCCCTTATGGATGGTTCTACTCTTGATATTGTAGAATCATTTAATTAATTTATAAATATGAGTATTAGTCAATGTCCCATAAAATAGAGGTTAAGGTATCTTTAAGTTTATATGTATGCAACCAATTTGGATTATGAAATAGAACCAGCGTGGAAAAGAGCAGTATTTAACTCCATAGAAAATATAATATGGAGTTAAAAAGAATATTGGGAAGTTTAGACCGGGCATGTATCCTAGGTCACTTGAATCGTCAGCCCAGCAAGATTGCATGGTTCAGCTTACTCCCAACACTCCTCAGTAAGGGAGAGGGGGGGGGGGGGGGGGGGGGGGGGGGGGAGGGGGGGAGGGGGGGGGGGGGGGGGGGGGGGGGGGGGGGGGGAAGGGGGGAGGGAAAGGGGGAAATGTATAAGTGAAAAAAGGGAAATCTATATGTATGTGATAAGTGAGTGAATTTTGATGTGGATGTGAATAAAATTCCAAAATCTACTGTAAATAACAAATATTTAATAATTATTAATAAGTGTGTCCTAGTGTGGCACTATGCTATATATATATGTGTGTGCTACCAATAATATGAACCTTTAACTACATGGTTACGTGCCAACATAAATTGTTGACACCATGTTGCGTGAATTAATATTAATAATCACTTATGTCTGGCGATCACGAAGGGAACATGTGACCATGTTCAACCCAGACCTCCGTGGTCACCAGACATGTATGGTACCTGTCCTATAGTGACGAGGAGCAAAAAGGAAAAAAGAAAAACAGGAGAAAATCACGTCCCAAGACATAGACAGAGGTCAAATTAGATGACTGTGCTGACATCAATACAATCATTCAGGCCTTCTGGACTCAGTGTATTCAATTCATAGATCCAGTATGTTTCTCTAAGATTGAGCAATTTGTGCCTGTCTCCACTTAAAAGTGTAGAATTTATAGCCTCTACCCCCATGATTACTAGTGAGGACGGATCTTTATTGTGCTTCAATTCGTAATGTCTGGATAGGCTATGTGTTTTTAACCCATGAATTATATTACGTCGATGTTCCAGGAATCGTATACATAAGGCCCTTTTGGTTCTACCAATATACTGAAGCCCACAGGGGCATGTAATGGCATATACAATGTGAGTGGACAGACAGTTGATATGGCCTTTTATTTGATGTACTGATCCATTTGAGTGGGATGTAACACTCTCAGTCTTTTTTAAGTGTTTGCATGTAAGGCATCTTGAGCGATTGCACAGGAAATTGCCATTTTTAACGTTCTTATTTGTTTGTACAGTATTACTGAATTTTTTTTTTTTAGTCTACTGGGTGCCACGATTGATTTTATATTTCTGGCTTTCTGAAATATCACCGGTATTTTGGGTGGTAAATTTTTGCCTATGATTGGGTCATTAAGCAAAATTCCCCAGTGTTTGTTTAGTATATTATTAATTTTTTGTGAAGAACAATTGAATTGTGTTATAAATTGCGGGACAATGATCTCATTCTTGTCCCTTGTCTGCCTCTTTTTGTTTTTTCTTTTTGAAATTATATTGCCTTTTGACTGGTCTAAAAGTTCTTGTCTATCCAGTTTGCCAACTTGTTTAAAAGTTTCTAGGACCTTATGATGATTGTAACCTTTATCCACAAACTTTTTTACAAGAGCGTCCCCCTGGGCCAAGTAGTCCGAATCAAGAGAACAATTCCTCCTGATTCTGAGAAATTGGCCCCTGGGGACGTTCTCCAGCCATTTATGGTAGTGGTTGCTATTAAAATGTAGGTATGCATTTGTGGATACTTTTTTGAAAAATGTTTTTGTTACAATTTCGTTCTTATTGTTCACCATTAATTCCAAATCCAAAAAATTGATACTGTATTTGTTTATATCAAAAGTAAACCTCAAATCCATCTGGTTGTCATTAAATGCTGTTAGAATCTCACTCAGTGCTTCCTGTTCACCGTCCCAGATGAAAATCAGGTCGTCTATGAAACGACCATAGTACACCAAGCCTGCCCCCAGCCCAGCATTGCCCCACACATGAGTATCCTCCCATAGGCCCATGTATAGGTTTGCATAGCTGGGGGCAAAGCGGGTGCCCATAGCCGTCCCACAGATCTGTAGATAGTAATCATCTCCAAATAAAAAATAATTATGTTCCAGAATGAACAGGATAGCATCTAAAATGAAATCTCTCTGTGCTTTGTTTATAAGATTGTCCTTATCCAAATAATGTGCTATTGCTGCCACTCCCTTTGTATGACCAATGCATGTATACAAAGAGGCCACATCACATGTGGCCCAAATGTAAGTGGATTTCCAAGGTATCCCTGAGATTGAGTCTATAACATGCAGCGTGTCCCTAATATGTGATCTTAACTTGACCACCATAGGTTGTAAAAAATGGTCAACATACTGGGACACGCTGGACGTCATAGACTCCACCCCAGAGACAATGGGTCTCCCTGGTGGGTTAATGGTATCTTTGTGTATCTTGGGTATGTGGTAGAACACCGGTGTTCTAGGGTTTCGTTTGAATAAGAAATCAAACTCTGCCTGGGTGATGATTCCCTCATGTTTTGCCTCTAAGAGGAATATTTTGAGATCCTTTTGATAAATGTCCATTGGGTCTCTTTGTAGAGGTATATATGACTTCATATCACCTAACAGCCGATTTGCTTCTGCTATGTATACACTCTTATCTTGAAGCACTATTCCGCCCCCTTTATCTGCCTGTCTTATTACAATTTCACTCTCTTCACTCAACTCTTTTAGAGCCTGTAGTTCGTTTTTGTGTAAATTCCTTTTATGTAATGAAGGTGTGTTTTGACAGAGGGATTCAAAGTCTTTCAGTACCAGTGTGTAAAAAGTATCAATGAATCCCCCCTTAGCTTGATAGGGAAAGAAGGTAGATTTTGGGATAAAAGGTGAATGTTTGATATTGACTATAGAAGATTCTAAGGAAATAGTATCTGCAACAGTGGAGGAAGACAATACTGGATCTTCCACATTTTCTACAATGTCCAATGCAACATCATTCAGATCTGTAGTATGTTGTGTAAAAATGTCCAAATTTGGGCCACAGTTTGTATCAATGTCCGCTATGTCAGAGCCATCTGCCAGGAGTGAAGTCATGGCTTTAATGCACTCCCTCTCTTGAGAACTGAACATCTCCTCCTTTTCCTTGCCCTTCATAGTGAAAAATCTCATAAGTGTGACCTTCCTAATATATTTATTTAAATCTACAAATAAATTGAATTTTTTAGGTGAACTACTAGGTGCAAAGAAAGACCCTTAGAGAGGAGTGCGGTATGATGTGCTGATAGTACAAAACTTGATAGGTTGAAAATACCGTGACTCTCCGGCATCAATGTCCTTAGTCTGCCTTCCTTCTTTCTTTGTTCACGCTGCCCAGATCTTCTTCCTCGCTGTCTCTTTTCTGCGTTGTGAGGAGTGTTCCCGCGCTGTGGGATGTCTGTCCCATAGTGGGTAGGTTCTCCTTTTCTCTCTCTCTTCCTCCTTCTTCACCAACTCTAAAAAAGAAGCAGTATGTGAGGTTATTTTAGACCGAGGTGGTGTTGGATCCCTACTAGTATGTTTGGGAATGGTCCCCCTATTCTCTCCCCCTTCTTTAGTAGCCAGATCTAAATTCTTGGGGGAATCTGTCAAAACCTCAAATCTATTCTCTATAGAACACCCCGGTGTAGTGGGTTTGTTTTCCTTCTGTTTGTTCGTCCTAGGTGTATGTGTTCTAGATGTTCCTCCTGAGGTATGTTGGTAGTCCCTACTTCTTTCCCTATATTTATGTTGTTTCTTCCTTTCTTAGGGGATAGTGGTGTTTGGAATCATCTCGCTTAGCTCTTTTCCAATTGGTAACCTGATTAGTAGCATAATCGTGAGTGCCTGACCATCGTTTGACCATCTATTTTGACCATCGTGGAGTGCCTGATTCGTCAGTTCCTGCAGGCAGTGAACAACGGAGGCAGCTATCTGTTCCAGTGGAGCCACGGAGGGACTTCAACAGCAAAGCAGCGTTTCCTGGTCCTAGGAGCATGAGTATTACTCATACAATGCTTTTAATTGTTTTATGTTTGTGAGTTCATTTTTATTGAGATTTTTGGGAATTAAATATATCGATTTTGCCACAGTAATGCACTAGGATTTGGCGCTTTTTTTTCTTATATTTTTCTATGCAGGTGGAGAGGGAGGTCGTGTGCCCTTTTAAGAAGCTGCCGGTTGATCCTAAAAGTGCTTCTGTCACTCCCCAATTATTGGACCTATTTGTTGGACTCTAGAGGACTATCTGCAATTAGCAGATTAAGGCAAAGTTCACAAGCACCACACATTTTTTTTGTATAATTGTATGTTTTAGCTTTTTTTATATCAGACATTCACAGTGCACTTTTGGTATATGAATTGATTTCACTATCAGGATTTATTATAGTAGCATTCATTATATTGATTTATTAATAATTTGTTTATCTATTTATGATTTTTATCAGTTAATTCAATTTATATTTCCTATATTTCTGGTTTTTCCACACACAAGCGCAGACCCTCATTGTATATATTGCTAATAGTTTTCAACTCCACGGTCAGCAGCTGTTGGTTGGGTGCCAGAAATACAGTTTTCATTATGATGTCTAATAGTAAGGAAAGATTAGCAAGAAGGCAAAACTATCTCAAACCAGTTGAGTCTATTATAGTTGAGACCATGGAGGAGGTATAGATTTAAAAACCAATTTCTTTAGGCTTGAGAAATTGGCAAAGGAGGAGATGAAGCATTGGCTTGATCTACTTTCATTGGAAAGATATCTGAATGAAAATATAATTCCTAGAGGTTTAAGAGTAACAAAGAAACCAACATTTGAAACCAGTGAGGATTTTTCCTCAAAATGGAACTCCATTTTGGAGAAATGTTCCTTCTCATTGATTCGCTTATTAATCTCATACAGAGAGGAGAGAGTGAAATTCACTGAGAAGGAAATAGAGGATGTACAACATATTTTATTGCCACATGTGGATAGTGAAGAGTTCCAGGAATTGGATCAATTGGTGAACAAGAGAGTATTAAACTATGAAAAAGATATTATGGAACGTAAGGATACAAAATATCAGAGAGATACCAATGATTATGCTACTAATCAGGTTACCAATTGGAAAAGAGCTAAGCGAGATGATTCCAAACACCACTATCCCCCTAGAAAGGGAAGAAACAACATAAATATAGGGAAAGAAGTAGGGACTACCAACATACCTCAGGAGGAACATCTAGAACACATACACCTAGGACGAACAAACAGAAGGAAAACAAACCCACTACACCGGGGTGTTCTATAGAGAATAGATTTGAGGTTTTGACAGATTCCCCCAAGAATTTAGATCTGGCTACTAAAGAAGGGGGAGAGAATAGGGGGACCATTCCCAAACATACTAGTAGGGATCCAACACCACCTCGGTCTAAAATAACCTCACATACTGCTTCTTTTTTAGAGTTGGTGAAGAAGGAGGAAGAGAGAGAGAAAAGGAGAACCTACCCACTATGGGACAGACATCCCACAGCGCGGGAACACTCCTCACAACGCAGAAAAAGAGACAGCGAGGAAGAAGATCTGGGCAGCGTGAACAAAGAAAGAAGGAAGGCAGACTAAGGACATTGATGCCGGAGAGTCACGGTATTTTCAACCTATCAAGTTTTGTACTATCAGCACATCATACCGCACTCCTCTCTAAGGGTCTTTCCTTTGCACCTAGTAGTTCACCTAAAAAATTCAATTTATTTGTAGATTTAAATAAATATATTAGGAAGGTCACACTTATGAGATTTTTCACTATGAAGGGCAAGGAAAAGGAGGAGATGTTCAGTTCTCAAGAGAGGAGTGCATTAAAGCCATGACTTCACTCCTGGCAGATGGCTCTGACATAGCGGACATTGATACAAACTGTGGCCCAAATTTGGACATTTTTACACAACATACTACAGATCTGAATGATGTTGCATTGGACATTGTAGAAAATGTGGAAGATCCAGTATTGTCTTCCTCCACTGTTGCAGATACTATTTCCTTAGAATCTTCTATAGTCAATATCAAACATTCACCTTTTATCCCAAAATCTACCTTCTTTCCTATCAAGCTAAGGGGGATTCATTGATACTTTTTACACACTGGTACTGAAAGACTTTGAATCCTCTGTCAAAACACACCTTCATTACATAAAAGGAATTTACACAAAAACGAACTACAGGCTCTAAAAGAGTTGAGTGAAGAGAGTGAAATTGTAATAAGACAGGCAGATAAAGGGGGCGGAATAGTGCTTCAAGATAAGAGTGTATACATAGCAGAAGCAAATCGGCTGTTAGGTGATATGAAGTCATATATACCTCTACAAAGAGACCCAATGGACATTTATCAAAAGGATCTCAAAATATTCCTCTTAGAGGCAAAACATGAGGGAATCATCACCCAGGCAGAGTTTGATTTCTTATTCAAACGAAACCCTAGAACACCGGTGTTCTACCACATACCCAAGATACACAAAGATACCATTAACCCACCAGGGAGACCCATTGTCTCTGGGGTGGAGTCTATGACGTCCAGCGTGTCCCAGTATGTTGACCATTTTTTACAACCTATGGTGGTCAAGTTAAGATCACATATTAGGGACACGCTGCATGTTATAGACTCAATCTCAGGGATACCTTGGAAATCCACTTACATTTGGGCCACATGTGATGTGGCCTCTTTGTATACATGCATTGGTCATACAAAGGGAGTGGCAGCAATAGCACATTATTTGGATAAGGACAATCTTATAAACAAAGCACAGAGAGATTTCATTTTAGATGCTATCCTGTTCATTCTGGAACATAATTATTTTTTATTTGGAGATGATTACTATCTACAGATCTGTGGGACGGCTATGGGCACCCGCTTTGCCCCCAGCTATGCAAACCTATACATGGGCCTATGGGAGGATACTCATGTGTGGGGCAATGCTGGGCTGGGGGCGGGCTTGGTGTACTATGGTCGTTTCATAGACGACCTGATTTTCATCTGGGACGGTGAACAG